>NC_025688.1:29292144-29294691 GCF_000633955.1 Camelina sativa
AACTTCGTAGTTGAGAATTTCTGCATCCCAGACTCATCAGTCTTGTACTTGGTCTCCAAAGCTAGCCACAATGCTTTTGAAGTCTTGTACATACTATAGAGGTCATACAGATCATTGACCAAACGGTTCAGAATCTGACCTTTGCAACAATAGTATCCTTGAGCCCAACTATCCATGCTTCCGACCACATACACATCAGTGTCACCTTGTGGAAGCGTTGGTGGATCCTCTGTAAGGTACCTTTCCATGTTCATGCTGGCCAAGTAGTAGCGCATCTTGTTTTGCCACGTTTTGAACCCAGCTTTGCCATCAAAATTATCTGGCATCATTCCTTGGGAAGCCGAAGGTGGTAGCCCCATGTGGGTTGATCCATTACCGAACAGATTTTGGCGCACGTTTTCCAAACCAGAATCGGTAAGCTTCATGTTTTCAAGTTCTTTAGCAAGGCGTAAAGCCAACTCCGCATGAGTTTCAACAGGGGTTGCAGGAACCCTAGCACCGTCAACGTTGTTGGTGTTGTCTCCAGACATTTTTTTTCTCTGTTTCACAATAAACAGATCTGATTAATATATTAATCAAACAATTCAAGTAATTAAATTACATTGAATTAGTTTTGCAAACTCGCTTAACAAGCGTTCGCAGAAACTTGTTTCACAAACTCACTCAATTAAGAGCGTTCGTGGAAACCAGAGAGAGTATAGAAGAAAGAATTAAAGTAAAAGCGTTCTTCAAAAACTTTCCGCGTAAGCACCGAAAGATGAAAGCAGAAACAATTTTTCAGAAGATTTTGAAATCGTTTTTTTTAAATAAAAATTCTAAAAATACTCAATCCGTTTAAAGCGATAAGCAGAAAGCGGATTTATTGAATTAAGACTGTTAGGAGCACAAAAATCGAATTGAGAAAAAATGCGAATTATATTTAAATTAATGAAATCAGAAACGAATTACAACAACATAATATAAAGCATAAAATTAATCACGGAGGCAAGATATGATATCTCTTTCCTTAATTCAATAAATCGGCCTTAAGTGCTTTCGGACAATCACGATTTATAAATCCCAGGATGCAACCGATCACGAACTATTACAGTAGCACACCCGTAATAGAACTCAAGCGAACAGATCTACGTTATACTCTCGAGGCTACTAAACTAATAACTTACTTGAACTAAGCAAAGGAGAGAGAGAGAGATCTTCAAACAATGGAGTGCTTTGTGTTGTTGTGTGTGAAAAATAATGAGAGGTTATGCCTCTATATATAGTGGAAGGAGGGAGGTCTAAAGAAAATATTCAGTGAATATTCTCGGAATACTGCCCAAGTTTGCTTGGAGTTCACACCAAGTATTTCCAAAAAATTAAATGGATCTAAAGCTTTCCAAAAAAAAAACTCAAAAGCCCAGGGCCTACAGCCCGCGTCCACGCCCAGCCCGACCCGTCCCGCATCCGTGCTCGGCCCAGCCCGGTTCGGTTCGCGTGTGGGAATCTTCCCTCTTCCATCTACAAACTTTTGAAACTAGAAGAGTGTGAAACTATATATATGAGTGAAAAATCAGTCATATTTCCGATGTGGGATATTTCTCAAACCATCCCAAATACTTTACTTCACACTCTTATTTCTCATTCAAATTAATTCCGTTTTGGATGTATGAGTATACCATCTTGTAGTACTCGTTACCAGCTTTCCATTGCACTATCAACCCGACAATTTCGATCAGCTATTTGGCCGGAATTTGGCCAAAAGTCGTTGGAAAGTCACTGTCCCAAAACTTACAATTTTCTGAAACTTCTTTCTGAAAATTCAATTCCAACATTTTCTTCATTAACTAATTACAAATATGCTTTAACCGCATCTCGAGACTGATTTTGATAACATATTTCAAGGTTTTATCTATCCACACTTATGGAATTTTAATACCACATTTGTTGTATAACAAACAAAGCTTTGACTCAGAGAAAAGGCATGAATCAGACAAGTATCTAACAACAATTATTTATGACATGAGGTGGTTACAGCTATTAAATAAATAACTAGAAAATACTTTGAAGAATACATGAGATTAGTTTACCTGCCCTTTTTAATTTTTAAAAACTGTCTGTTTATTTATGATTTGTAAGATCTGCAGTGCGAATAGGGGAATACGTCTATAATAATCTATAAGAATAAGATCATGATGAATGGCTGCTCTATGAAGATTATAGAGATAACTTGCAAAAGCGAAACAGTTTAAAACTTGTCAAAGCTATGAATGGCTGCTCTATGTTGTTTGTCACACTTACATGTTAACTGGGTTTTTTTTGCCTTTTGTTCAACAGTGTTCTCAAAGGTTACATGTCGGCCTAATAAAGCATGGGCCTTTTGCTTGTTTTAAATTGCTCAACCTGAGCAGTTGAGCCCATACTAAAAAAGCTCATTCATGTAAAAACAGAGTACGTAAACAACACGCACATCTAACCGTACGACGTCGTAGACTCAAATGCCTTTATCAATCAATCAAATCATTTATTAATTAATATAATTTGGTCGGTTTAACAAGTGTTTACGTGTTT
>NC_025688.1:29295089-29306613 GCF_000633955.1 Camelina sativa
TTTTTTTTTTTTTTTTTTGTGTTTGATAAAAGTCTCAAATTCCAAGGCGATAAATGGTCAAGCACCCTCCACGCTCGTCCTCTCTTTTGACGTCACGTGTCTATGACCGCGCTCGTCCGGAATTTGTCAGCATCTGTGCGCCACGCGGCGGTCAGTTTCCCCGACGTTAAAGTTCTCCGGCTAATGATCACACGTGTCGTGTTCTCATTGGATCGTTACTTCAGGCAACAAAACCAACTTTTCGTGACGAACTATTTTTTTTTTTAATTATTTTGGCGTTATATTGCATTGGTGGGTCCGATGGGATTAATGGAACTAACGTATGTATGGATTTATATAATTGGTGTGAAAATGAATGAATGTGTCTGTTTCATTAAAATTCATGCGTTTTTTATTAAACAAGTCCAAGTCACACAGATGGGGTTGGTTCACGTGGTCTAGTGCGTGGTTCGTGAATCGTGACGGCTTCAGTTTTCTTACTAACAACAACATAAAGTACATTATTAGACTGAATTATTTCATTTTCATTATTGTATATAAATGCCAAAAGCAATTAATACCAACTTGTTTTGATAATTACAATGTTACAAAATACAAAGCCATCATCAGACTTCGAAAGTATTGTACTATATTCGTTTGAAACGCCCGTAACGTCTTTCTGAGGGGAAAAGAACACAACGTGTTAACTTTTCATTCGGGTGTTTATGTTGCAGTTTGAACACTATATATACTATAAAACAACTAAAGAAACGGCAATAGTAACAACTAGTTTACCTCTAGTTAAAAATTATGTTGTCACTATATATGTAATTTTCAATTATTTTATACAATTAACAGGTCCTAAATAATTGCACGGACAGGTCCTCATGTGAGCTAATTTTTAGTACGCCGGCTAAAAATTAGAGCTAGTAGTACCTATAGTACTGTGGTGTAAGTTACATGCCTTTAATTGTAAAATGTAACAAGAATATATATGTTGAGGAGAGGACAATAATTGAAAGAAAGAAAAAAGATTGTAATGCAAAATGTAGCTGAAAATCTGAAATTTAGAGAAAATATACATGTTTAGATAAATCTACAAATTGATAAGAATAAAAACATAAAAAATTCTTATGAACGAATTGTATGAGACTTTCAAAGTTATAGAAGGGCTATAAGTAAAACTAATATAGTGATTATAATATAGATAATATATATATATGTAAAATATTGATGATAGTTAATAAAAATCGATCTTTATTTTGTAATCACAATTGTTCCCTATCATTTTTTCAACATAAAATCACGATAATTTAATATTTAAATATTATTTTTGGGTTGTTTCGATCGAATTTTCAACATAAACTATTATAAAAATATTATCGATAAACTAATAAATAAATATTATTTTTTATTTATGATAACGGTTGATATCAGTCGATCTTCCAACATAAAATCACGACAACAGTTGATGTCAGTCGATCTTCCAACATAAAATCACGATAACTTAATAATGAAATATTAGTTTTTGTCGTTATCGATTTAATTCGATGGATCTTTCATCGTAAAATAAAGTAAACTAGAATAAAAAAAAAAATATAGTATGCATACAGTTAATTTGTGTAGAGTTAGTTTGAAAACAAATTATAGAAAGAGGGAATCAAAATATGTTGTATATGATATGAGATATATTCATATATTTGTTGAGGACTAGTTAGTTCTGGTTGTTACATAAACAAAATGGAAATAATAAAGTGGTCCTGATAGGAAGTGCAATAAAAATAGAAAAAGAAAAGAGAGATACTATTCCTGGAGACTGAAGAGTACAGTGGAGCAGGTCCATGCCATTTCTCGTAACAACACTCACTCAACAACTTGCTATTAGCTTTCACTAGCTGTGTTATACTCATCATAGCTTTTCAGTCAACAACATACACATATATATGCATCTCTATACAAATATGTAAATAAGTTTTGTTGTAAAAGGAAACTGAGCTATAATAGACAAATCGGTAAAACTTTAGTTGATAAGGTATCAAATTATTCCATGTACTGTAAGAAAAACACCAAAATTAAGTTCAAACTGTATTAAATGAGAAATAAAGTACATTGGCTTTTCAATTAATATACGTACTTAAAAGTAGAAATAAATTAAAGTTCAATTAAACCAAAACTCCGGTTTTAATTTTTTTTAACCCAAACATTGATTAAAGTAAGAAAAAAAAGGTAAGTCGAGTGTGTATATATAAATGTTGGTGAGAGTGTTTCTTTTACTCCCTTCCCAAGCGGACGTCGCCATCTCTACTGCTTCTTCTTCTTCTGACTCTTAGCTGCAATTTTTTTTTTTTTTTCTTTTTGTGTAGAAGCTTCAATTTCAATGGCGCCGCGTATAGCTAAATCTCTCGCTAACTCTGGTTCTTAACGTTTTTTTTTCTTTTTCTTTTTTACTCTTTTGCTCTCCTTATACAAAAAAAAAAAAAAAAAAAAATCGCCGGATCTTGCTTTCACGAACTTCTCCGACGCATCTTCTTCCACAGAGTTTGCGTCGTTTTTTTAAAAATCCATACTTGTTTGATGGGAAAATTCGTGTTTTGTGTTTTTGACTAGGTCTGACTGAATCTTAGAGTCGACGAAGAAACCTGTGTTGGATGGAAGTGTAGCATTTTTGGATTAGCTTGAATTTTAAGGTGAGACAACTTGGATCTTTCTCGATGATGATCTTGCCCCTTGACATTTTCTTTTCTGTAATTAGAGTGTTAAAAAAAATATGTTCTTTATATATTACAGCTTTCTTTTGCACACCACCATCTCATGTTAATTTCTCGGCTTAGAATTCTATAGGATGAACTTCAATTGTACTTAACTAAAAGAAGATTACTTTGTGTTTATTTAGGAACTCTCTGTCTGTCTAGATCTGCTCGATTTCAGGAGTAAAGTTCATTTCTATTACATTGACTGTAGATTCTTTGTTTTGATTAGGATGCAGACAGGACCATGTTGTGTTTTGGATTACTTGAGATTTAGTGATTTACCATCTCTCAACAGTTCATCGTACTGCTTTTTTTTTTTTTTTTTTTTTTTTNTTATCTCTGTTATTAAGAAGGTTTAATGATGATGAACTATTTTTGTTTTGTGTGCCCTTAATAACTTATATAGTTTGAAGATGGTAACTTTATGAATTAATTAATTTATTAGTATTACTTAGATTCTGCTGTGATGATTCCTAATAAACAATGTTAAAAGGATTCACTTTTCATTCTGCTGGCTTAATAGCTTATCATTAGCAGTGTCAAAGATGCGCTTCCTTTTTTAATCATTCTTTTTTTCCTTACATGGTGTGAATTAACAATTTGTGTATTATCCAGGTTTTTGTATTTGGTCAACAACATCAAAAACAGGCGTTGCCCAGATGTTGAACTCTCTAGATTCAGTTGTTGTGAACATTGTTATGGAGAATAGTTGTGTACATTGAAGGATTCGTGGTTTTTAATACTCTGCTCTAATGAAGAACGAACAGGTTCTTCCATGACTCAGTCTACCAACTTTTTTCTTATTCTTACTATGTTGCTTTAGTATATCTATTCTCTGTTGAAAATTTAATTGTTTTTGCAACTTCTCTACTTTTGCTATTCTTGCTATTTTCCAAGTAACAGTTGCCTGTTCAACTTTCTATACTAAGATAGGAAGTTGAACCATGATACAAATTTCCTTATTAAGATGTATAGGTATGATGCTTGATTTGTAAAAAAAGTTGTAGGCTACTTCAGCATTGATGTTTTCAGATTTGCCAAGAAGTGAAAAGTAAAAGAAGGTTTATATTGGATTACAGACCACACAGGAGTTGCAGTCTTCTACCCAAGGTGAACAGAAACTTAAACAACCAATAGAAGCTCCTGTACAAGATTCTGGTTCTGCATCTGGCTCTAGTAATGACGCTAGGAAAGTTTCAAGGGAAGATATTGAACTTGTAAGAACACTTTGCCCACCTTCCCCTCTATACATACTTTATTGTATGTTTCTATCATTTGATATAAAAAAACATATTCTAAATGATTGGTGCAGGTCCAAAATTTGATAGAAAGATGTCTTCAGTTGTACATGAGTAAAGATGAGGTCGTGAAGACCCTCTTGTCCCGTGCAAGGATTGATCCTGGATTTACAAGCTTAGGTAGTTTCACCTGTGCTTTTCGATATTAAGCATTACCAAGGTAACATTGTGTAGTAACTTTCCCTTTATGAAAACGTTCTTGTGAATTTTAGTATGGCAGAAATTGGAAGAAGAAAACGCCGAGTTTTTCAGGGCATATTACATCAGAATGAAACTAAAAAGGCAGATAGTTGTATTCAACCATTTGCTTGAGCACCAGTATCAGCTCACGAAGTATCATGTACATGGGAAAGCTCCTCTGGTGGTCCCGATGCAGAACGGGATTCATCCCATGGCACCTGGTAAGTTCAACTCCTTATATCACTTGGAAACTTGTTCAATAATTTGCAAAGCTTTCTATTTTGTGTTTCACTCTTATTAAACACTAATGTTTGCAACGCAGTGAACAACATGCCCATGGGATACCCAGTACTACAACCACATCCTCAGATGCATGCTCGAGGTCATCCCCATCTTGATCCTATGGGTGGAGTGTCAAGCTGCCATGTGGTTAGTGGAATCCCTGCACCTGCTAATTTCCAACCAATGAGGATGAACTCAGGGAATGAGTAAGAAGTATCTTTGTGCTTTTTTTTTTGTTTTTCTGGTGCGTTAGACTTGAAACTAATTCCCACAGCTGTTTCTGGTGCTTGGTGTAGTATGGTAGTAGATACAACCATGGCTGATCCAACTCCAATAATTCCGCCAAGCAGTGGTATGTCGGATGTGCCAGTGAGTCCAGCTTCTGCAGCGTCAGGCGGACAATTTACATTTGCTGCTTCAGACATGCCAGGCATGGGAATGGACACAGCAGCTCTTGATTCTGCTTTCACATCTGATGTCACAACTTCAGTAGGGTTACAACTTGAATCAGATGGAGGAGCTGGAAGTTCTAGAGACCCTCTCAGGCCATTTGATCAGATACCTTGGGACTTTAGTCTCTCTGACCTCACCGATTTGTCAAATCTGGGAGGTAAGCTCTCTCTATCCAAAGCCATTTTGCTAGTTTAGCTCAAAAACTCTAAATATTCGTAGGTAGATGCTCCATATCATCCAAGTTAATGTCTCATAAATGAAGTTATATACTTTGCAGATTTAGGAGCCTTAGAAAACTATCCAGGTTCTCCTTTTCTTCCATCCGATTCTGACCTTATGCTCGATTCTCCCGAACAAGATGACATAGGTAAACATTAACTCTTACTCTCCATCCAAAAGGATCGATCTTATAAGAATGGACTGGAAATGATGTGTTTCAAACTTGGTTTGCTTATAGATTGTAACAGTTTCATGTTCTATGATGACTAACCAATCTCTTCGTTTTCTGTATCCCGTAGATGAATTCTTAGTGGATCCGGTCCCAGAACCTCCATGTCCTCAGTCAGAAGAAGACAAGTTGTAGATTGGCCCCGCCCAGAAGTAATCTTCCAAACTAATGTTAATGGTCCTGTCTGCATATATTATGTAATTAAAGGTTATTTTCCCATAAATCTCCCAAGTCTTTGGTCATGTTCACATCTAGCAAGCAAGTGAAGCAAAATGATCTGTTTTCTTTTCATCTTCTAATGTTAATGGGATAGACTTAGATTAATTGGTCAGTGTTGTCCTTTATTTTGGGACTCTGCAAGCATGTTGTAGAGACCCTATCATTGTATAATAACATCTTCCAATAATCTATGTTCTTGTTAAAGTAATATTTTTTTTGCTCTTCTTCTTATAAATATTCTCTGTATTCGCTGATTATGGAGAAAGCTATAAATTATTGCAGATGCATGTGTTATATAAACTTAGTAGAACTCGAGGAAGATAATTTTGAGCTTCAAAAAAATTATTACTTGTTAGTATTGTCTAGGAGAATGACGTACCCGGAAAAAGTTTAAAACTCACTTTAAGACTAAACCACTGAACATCCATACGAGAATTTTATAACCATTGACATATGTAGTAGGACTAATCAACAATTGTGGATTCAGAATTTGAGATGCAAGCAGGTGTTCGTAAAATTACACCGATGACTATACATAGTTACACTCATGAGTAGTATATGTAAATGGTAGCGACCGACGACGATGTATACAACACAATACACATACAAGTTAAATAAATCACCAATAGCATGGAATTTGCTATCAAAGTAGGAATACGTACGTATTAGTATTCTTTTTCATATACATATTTCGTTCGTTCTCAAGGAAAAAAAACAAACTTTGGTTGGAATTCTAGTTTTTTTTTTTGTTCGGTTGACTGACTCAGTCTTCGTCAAAAGTCAACTCTATCCTTTTTCCTACAATTATTATTATTAAATAGTACTTGTCTTTTCTTGTGTTCCAGACTCGTTTGTTCTTCACTTGTTCGTTTTCAATTCAAAGTAGTAAAATTAGAACTCTATCATAATCTTTGAACAACAACTCTTTCTTTTCTTCATCCTATTTCAGGAATATTATTTAAATCATCTGTTCACTTTGTATACTAAAGATCCTCCTCTCGAGTCAAGGTTCTAATCTTTAGAACTTTGGTCTTCATTTCGCAACTTCTTTCAACTTCAAATATTGTATATTTACTCTGTTTCGTCAAATTACTCTGTTTTTGTCAGCTGCTCTCCTTTTTTGTTTCCCCCGCAGGTTCAAGAATCTGTGGAAGAAAACAAGCAGAGATGATAGAAATGATGAATCCCCAAAGAAACAAATTCGTAAGGTTTGTATCAATTCTCTCCTTTCTGATTTTAGCAGTGTATGGTTGATAATTACAAGTTTATGATGAAGTGATATTGATCTAATCTAGGTTTAAGGGAGATGATGAGTATTTGACCAATAACAGTACTACAAGACCATCAGTAACTTCAGTTATGAGAACTGTTAGACGAAGCTTCGAAAAGGGCTCAGAGAAAATCAGAACCTTTAAGCAGCCACTGAGCTTTCATTCACGGAAGATTAATAATAAAGAAAACAAGAAGAAGATACTAAGAGTGATGAATCCAAATGACTCTTATCTTCAAAACTGGAACAAGATTTTCTTGCTTCTCTCTGTTATAGCTTTAGCCTTTGATCCTCTGTTTTTCTATATCCCCGTGGTAAACCCCGACAGTTTCTGTCTTTACCTAGACAAGAAACTCCAGACAATCGCTTGCGTTTTCCGCACTTTCATCGACGCTTTCTATGTGGTTCACATGCTGTTTCAGTTTCATACCGGTTTCATCACTCCTGCTTCTCGTGGTTTCGGAAGAGGAGAGCTTAATGAGAATTCTAAAGATATCGCCTTAAGATACCTCCGCTCATACTTTTTAATCGATCTTCTTTCGATTCTGCCTATCCCGCAGGTAAAACTGTTTCCTCAATCAAATCTGTATTTCAAGATTTTGGTTCTAGGGTTTTACATTTTCATTGCAATTACAGGTAGTTGTTCTAGCTATTGTTCCAAAAGTGGCACGACCATCCGCGCTGGTAGCAAAGGAGCTGTTGAAATGGGTAATCTTTTGCCAATATGTTCCAAGGATAGCACGGATCTATCCGCTTTTTAAAGAAGTTACAAGAACTTCTGGTTTGGTCACTGAAACTGCTTGGGCTGGAGCTGCATTAAACCTATTCCTCTACATGTTAGCTAGCCATGTAAGGAAATAGTACTTTTTTATGCTTTCTTTACTTAACTTTATAATGTCAGGTCATTTTCGGGTGACCATAAGTAACGGTCAGACAAATTTTGGATTGGTCAGGTTTTTGGGTCTTTTTGGTACTTGATTTCGATAGAAAGAAAAGATAGATGTTGGCGTGAAGCGTGTGCTAAGATACGGGAATGCAGTCATGCAAACTTATACTGTTCAACAACACCAGGGGAAGACAATAGGTTGTTTCTAAACGGTTCTTGTCCGTTGATCGATCCAGAAGAAATAAAAGACTTGACGGTTTTCAACTTTGGTATATTCGCTGATGCGTTGCAGTCTGGAGTTGTAGAGTCAAAAGATTTTCCCAAGAAGATTTTCTATTGTTTCTGGTGGGGTCTCCGCAATCTTAGGTTTGTCACATCTAAAACTCTTTGACTTCAATCTTTTCTTATGATAATCTTAGGTTTAATCAATCTTATCTTTTATGCATGTGTAGTGCTTTGGGCCAAAACTTGAAGACGAGTGCCTTTGAAGGAGAGATCATTTTTGCGATTATCATTTGCATCTCTGGACTAGTCTTGTTTGCTCTACTCATTGGAAATATGCAGGTAATTATATATTCTATTTTTTCTTTGAGCTCAAGCTCTCTTTAAGTAGGAATCCATACTAATTGTTAAAGATTTTATATATGATTTGTAGAAATATTTGCAATCAACCACTGTAAGAGTTGAGGAAATGAGAGTGAAAAGGAGAGATGCAGAGCAATGGATGTCTCATCGGATGTTGCCTGACGATCTGAAAAAACGTATCCGTAAATATGAACAGTATAAATGGCAAGAAACTAAAGGAGTTGAGGAAGAAGCTCTTCTCTCTAGTCTTCCAAAAGATCTCAGAAAGGACATTAAACGCCATCTTTGTCTCAAATTGCTCAAAAAAGTAACCTTACCATCATAACTACGTAATAGTAATAATACTTAATCCTCTTGAAACTTGAATTCAATTTATATATTTTTTGTTTTATATTCAGGTGCCTTGGTTTCAATCTATGGATGATCGATTATTAGACGCTCTATGTGCTCGTCTCAAAACGGTTCTTTACACAGAGAACAGTTACATTGTGCGCGAAGGTGAACCAGTAGAAGATATGTTATTTATAATGAGAGGAGTTCTAATAAGCACAACGACTTATGGTGGCAAAACTGGATTCTTCAATTCGGTTCGCTTGGTTGCTGGTGATTTCTGTGGAGATCTTCTCACTTGGGCATTGGATCCTCTCAGTTCTCACTTCCCTATCTCTAACAGAACCGTTCAAGCTCAGACAGAAGTCGAAGGCTTTGTTCTCTCAGCTGATGATCTCAAGTTTGTCGCTACTCAGTATCGTCGCCTTCATAGCAAGCAAATCCGACACATGTTCAGGCAAGACTTTCAATTGAAAAAATGCATGCTGAGTTAATCATACATCTGTGATTGAATGTGTTGGGTTTTACTGTTTTGATCTTTTAGTCGGATAGTTTCTCAAGTTACATTCAACATAATAACCCTAAAGATTCATAACCTACCTTGTAACTTATTTCTCAAGTTACCTTTGATTTTATTATTAACTAGCGCAAACAACTTTTTATTTCCAGGTTTTATTCGGTGCAATGGCGGACATGGGCAGCATGTTTTATACAAGCAGCATGGAAGAGATATTGTAGAAGGAAGCTTTCAAAGGCTTTACGTGAAGAAGAAGGCAAACTACATAGCACACTTCAGAACGATAATTCAGGTGACAATAAACTTAACTTAGGTGCTGCGATTTATGCGTCGAGGTTTGCATCTCATGCTCTGAGGAATATTAGGGCGAACGCAGCAGCACGAAATTCTAGATTCCCTCATATGCTATCTTTGTTGCCTCAGAAACCAGCCGATCCTGAGTTTCCTATGGATGAAACCTAATTGTGTGTAAAGTGATTATTAGTGCTTTTTTTTTTTCGAATAATATTTGCGTAAAATATTAATTAAGGAGATATGTTAGCGAATGCTCACCTCCTTATAAATGCTTTGTTATCCAAAACCACTAAAAAAAAAATATTTGTGAATTTTCTTTTTTTGGTAACACAAAATTAAAACATGGTATATACTAAAAATGTCCAGTTCTGTTTTAGCATGACTTAAGTGTGAAAGAGACATTGTAGAAGAAAGCTCTCAAAGACTTCATTTGAATTTAAGTGGATAAGTTTCAAACATATCAATGGAACTAAAAGCAGACTTTATTTATTTTGATCAATTATCTGTTTAGGTGCTAAATTAAAATATAAATTTAACTAGCGTTAATGCAAAAGCAAAAACCCCTAAATTCTTTAGAAACTCATGTTATTATTTATGTCCATATTGAAAACAGATTTATGAGATTATATGTAATTAATTAGAATAATTATTGAGTACCGCCGAATAACTCAAAAATTCCAAACAACTGAACCGAACTAGATATATTTATTAATTCCGAACTGACATGTTGGCAAGTTGTAAGTCTAAAATTGGATTTTGTAAAAATAGTTTGTTTGTATTGCAAGTTGCGGAGAAAGGAGGATGAACCCCACCGTAGACTTAACTTTCTGGTCGATAATCTCGTCGTTTAGCTACACTACCGGCTACTACCGGCTACCGCAGCCACCGGTTTAGTAAGAGATGTTGAAAATTCTGCATCCCACAGTTTGGTATCTTCTGCTTTTCGAATCTTCGTAGAAGCTTGGTTAAATCTTGGGAACATCTTTAATTTTTTCACAATTTCTCAATGCATAGTGTACTATATTATAATTAGCTCCTTTTGGTTTCTAGTCTAGTTCGATATATACGGCCCAGTAGATTTCATTTTTTTTGTGTGTGCAGATTGAGCAGAGTAAGAAACTACATATGCATACATGAATCATCAGAGGAGTAAATTTGCAAGGTAACCTTCTTTGAGTTTTGATGAACTAGCTTGTATATATTCGTATACGATTTGTTGTTGTAGTGATCATCATATCATGTTGATACAGGTTTGATACTAGGACTTTTGAGAGATCTGTTGATGGAAGTTTCAAAAGTGTTAGAGGTCGCTTGAAGAAGGTTTACGGGAAGATGAAAACACTTGAAAACTGGAGGTTGACTGTGTTGTTAGCTTGCACCGTTGCTTTGGCTATTGATCCGTTGTTTCTCTTTATCCCTGTGATTGATTCCCAAAGATTTTGCTTCACTTTCGACAAGAAGCTTGGAGCTGCAGTGTGTGTTTTGCGTACCTTTATCGACACATTCTATGTGATTCACATCATCTTTCATCTTATAACCGAGCTCATTGCTCCTCGTTCTCAAGTATCTTTAAGAGGCGAGTTAATTGTTCATTCCAAGGCTATACGGAAAACACGTCTCCTCTTTCACTTCATTGTTGACATCTTCGCTGTTCTCCCCCTTCCTCAGGTGTGTTCACTAATTCCTTTGTGACATATATATAATTTTTCACCGTGTATATTCTTTTTAGTGATGTGCTAATTAAGTTGGCAAAATCTTGTTTGTAGGTATTGGTTCTCACTCTCATCCAACGGTCTGCCTCTCTGGTGTCAAAGAAAATACTTAAGTGGATTATACTTTGTCAATATCTACCAAGAATTGTTCGTATCTATCCGATTTTCAAAGAAGTGACAAGAGCTTCTGGTACGGTAGCAGAGTCAAAGTGGATTGGAGCTGCTTTAAACTTTTTCCTCTACATTCTGCACAGTTATGTAAGTATGCTCTCTTGCTCCCACTGCTATTGTTTTTTTTTTTTTTTTTCCTTTTTTTTTTTT
>NC_025688.1:29307168-29325811 GCF_000633955.1 Camelina sativa
TTTTTTTTTTTTTTTTTCCTTTCTTTATTTTGTTTACCAACAAGAATTGTTACAAAATATATGGCTAGGTGTTTGGGGCTTTCTGGTACGTGAGTGCGATAGAAAAGAAAAGCATATGTTGGCATGACGCTTGTGCTAGGACATCCGGATGCAATCTCACTGATCTGTTTTGTAGACGAGGTGGCGGAGATAATAGTCGTTTCCTGAACACTACATGCCCATTAATCGACCCTGCCGAAATCACAAACTCCACGGTCTTCAACTTTGGAATGTTCATTGATGCATTGAAGTCAGGGGTGGTAGATGTAAAGCCAAGGGATTTGCCAAGGAAGTTTGTATATTGCTTTTGGTGGGGTCTCCGAAATATTAGGTTTGTACATCTAAACTCTTTGCTGTGAGATCTGACCCGCTTAATACATTACCCACCCGTTGGGGTTGTCCTCAAAATCATGGCTTAACGAACTCGCTCTCAAACGATTACAGTGCTTTGGGACAAAATCTGGAGACAAGCAACTCTGCAGGGGAGATCTTTTTTGCTGTCATCATCTGCGTGTCTGGCTTACTCTTGTTTGCTGTGCTCATTGGAAACGTTCAGGTAATGTTCATACCTCAGAAAGAAACTAGATTTCTATCTCTCGTACATATTTTTGAATTTTTTTGTTGGTGATGATATATCACAGAAGTACTTGCAATCATCTACGACCAGAGTAGATGAAATGAAGGAGAAAAAGAGAGACACAGAAAAATGGATGTCCTCTCGGGTGCTACCAGAGTATCTGAAAGAACGTATCAGGAGATACGAAGATTACAAATGGCGAGAAACGAGAGGCACTGAAGAGGAAGCTCTTCTTCGTAGTCTTCCAAAAGACCTCAGACTCGAAACCAAACGCTACCTTTACTTGAATATGTTAAAGCGTGTAAGCTCCCTTTTCATGATTGATCTCTGGCTCTGCTCACCCAGAAATAGTTGTTAACTTATAGCTTTTTGACCTCACAGGTTCCATGGCTTGACGTCATCGATGGTTGGCTACTAGAAGCCGTGTGTGACCGGGTGAAGTCTGTGTTCTACTCAGCGCACAGCTACATTGTGAGAGAGGGTGACCCAGTTGAGGAAATGCTTATTGTAACGAGAGGCAAACTGAGAAGTACAACCGGACCTCATGGACTAGGTGGCCACTACATTTGTTGTAACCTCAAAGCTGGTGACATATGTGGAGAACTTCTCTTCAACGGTTCTCGCCTTCCCACCTCAACTAGAACCATAATGACTCTTACCCAAGTTGAAGGCTTCGTTCTCTTGCCTGATGATGTAAAGTTTGTGGCTTCTCATTTAAATTTATTTCAAAGACAGAAACTCAAACAAACATTCAGGCAAGCTTCAAAACCAAAGTAGTAGTAGTTGAGATTTTGTTACTACCTTAAATGACTGCAGCAAGACTAAAATTTCCCCTTTTTTTTTTGGGTAATGGCCATCCATTTTTCAGGTTCTATTCACCGCAATGGCGCTCATGGGCGGCATGCTTCATACAAGCGGCATGGAGGGAACATTACAAAAGGAAGCTTTCTAAGATCTTACGCGCCAATGAGAATATTCCACAAGGCACACAACTCAATCTTGGATCGACGCTTTATGTGTCGAGATTTGTGTCCAAAGCTTTGCAAAATCAACGACAAGATAGAGCAGATTGTTCCAGCTCTCCTGATATGCCACCTCATAAACCAGCTGATCTCGAGTTTGCAGGGGATGAAGCATAGTGTATTTTAGAAGGAAAATGACTCGGTACACAAAGAAGGATGTAATGTAAAGACTCAGTATCTCCATGTAATGCCTTTACAACTCTGTAGTTAGAAATTGTTGCAAACAAGCTTGGTAAACGTGACTTTCTGAGATATATGATGCCCACACTTTAGTTATTCGCTTCCAAAAGACCCGCAAGACGAAAAACAGAAAAAGTAAGGTACAAAACAAAAGAAAAAGAATTAAAAGATGTGTTGAGAGAAAGAACAAAAACCCCTGAAGGCGTAGCACAAAGAAGAAGCTTGTCCATCAAAGCCATCATCATTGATTGATAAAACCATCATTCAAAACCTGGAAAAAAAACAGAACAAAACAAGTTAGAAACCAAACCCTAGAAAAAAAAAACAAGCAAGTAAAATTCACAATGGTCGTCCTGGTGTCTCCACGATCTGCATCAAGGAGAGAGATATATCTTCAGACTAAAGCGTAGCTATGAGACTTGAAAAAAAAAGACATTGAAAATAATAACTAGTTGAATAGGACAAAGTTTAAGAACAAACTAGTCTAAGAAAGAATTTTGTGGATCATCTCTCTCATATGAATGTGAGTGAACACAAGAAACAGAGGACCAACGATAGCCAATATTAAATAAAGAAACCGATAGTGAAAAAGATTTATGGATGCAAGATAACCTGAAAGTTAAAACTCTGATATCACATACGCACTCCTACAATGATTTCTCTCCGAACCTCCCACACAGTAATCCCGTTGCCTCTAAGATCTGCATCAAAGAGGGACATAGATGTTTTTAGTGCAGAGAAGAGAAAAACTATCTGCATCCTCCAAAATCTTAAATAATAGAGCGAAGAGAGGTAAAAATCGCATGAACATAAAAACAAAACTTTTAAGGATTTAGTTTTGAAACCAAACCCTAACATGAATATGAGTGAAAAGGATCAGTCAAACCATCACCGATCCATCGTAAGATCCTCCTCCATAAAATCATCATCATCCAAAAATCCAAAACCTGAAAAAGAACAGAACAACAAGTTAGAAACCAAACCCTAGAAAGAAAAAAAAACAAGCAAGTGAAAATTTTGATGAGCGATTCTGAAAAACACCAGAGACTAGTTTAGAAGAATGGAGCGAGGAAGAAGAAACAAATTAGTAAGGAAGATGCGATTGAGATCGTGATGACGTATGTGAAGGCTGTTGACGGTCGAGATCTAATTTTCCATTTTTTTAACGATCAAGATTAAAACTACAAAGTCGGTAGTCAAACAAGTTTGACTCTTTTGTCCAGCTGGCAAATTTCCCTTTTTTT
The DNA here is from genome assembly GCF_000633955.1 of Camelina sativa. Classification (NCBI taxonomy): domain Eukaryota; kingdom Viridiplantae; phylum Streptophyta; class Magnoliopsida; order Brassicales; family Brassicaceae; genus Camelina; species Camelina sativa. Next base: position 29,310,231 of record NC_025688.1, read on the forward strand.
ACTTTCACAAAATTTCCTTTAAAAAAAATAATTTGGTAAACTATTTCTTTTTTTTTCTATTTATTCCTTTGTTTTTTTTCTTCTAACAAGTAGTATTAGTTAACTTATGTTATACTGCGTGTTGGAGTGACACATAGTAGTACTATATATATAGCTTCTGTGGTATCGAAGCCGAGAGATGCATCTAACATCAAATCCTGCACAAAGGAAGAGATACCGTATGAAGTGTCAGACACTCAGACTCAGACAGACTTGCAGCCAAAGCAGAGGACAAACAAATTAAGGAATAAGAAAAAAAAAATGGAAAATACCTCAAAAACCAATGATACTACAGAGCTTCATTAAGAATGCAATCTGTAAAGTTCAAACAAAACAGTGAAAAATAATTAAAAGTACTCAACAAATTAATTTAGTTTAAACAACAAACAATGGAAGTCGAGTGATAATAATACCTTGACGACGTTGCCACAATAACCAGAACGTGCTAGGCAGCAGAGAAGTATTAGCTTAAGCTACATAAAACACCGTATCAAAAGTGCATAAGGACAGAAGACGGAGAAACAAAAGTGTAGCAAACAATTTGATTTTGTGCTTCGACAGCCAACTAAAGCATTGATATGTAGGGTTCAACCAAAAAACAAACCACCCATCAGTTATGAATGTTCAAAAACTCAGCATGCAGGATCAGTTTAAATCATTTGAAAGATATATTCTCTCTCACCTATTCCCTCAGAGAGAATCTCGTCAACACTTGTTGATTGACCCACCACCACATCCTACATATAGTAAAACAGTAAGGCAACAAGTTCATTTCAAAACCAAGCAGGGATGGAACTTGATGAGCTCTAATAGTAAATATATATATATGTACGTACCGTTATCTCTGTTTCGCGGCGGATGCAAGTAATCCCAGTCTTAAACTCGACTTGTTGAGTCTGAAGTAGGACCAAGTTTTGGAGGTAGGGAGATATAATACAAATGTCTTTGGAGAGGATTTGGAGTTGGTCTGTGTGTGGATAATATTTGAACAACCACATCTTATCGTCATAGAAAACAACATTCCCATGCTTAGAGAGAGTCACTGGCGTGAAGGACCTAGACTCCACCATACCAAGAGAAGCTAAACTAATGGAGTGAGAATTGGTCCAAGTTTCATCTTGTGCATCCATAATCCATATGTTTAGTACGTATTGGTGAACAGGATGGGATTCAGGAATGGCAATGGCAAGACGATCACCAATGTTGACAATCTGTGCTTCAGACATGATGCCCTTGGGGAGAGGTGGACGTTGGACATCTCGGAACTCTTCCGTGTGGAGATCCAAGGCTAGTATCGTGTAGATGGAACCATGAGGCCTAATTCGTAACCAGTAGATTGATCCGTTGACAGACGCGGATTTTCGTCCGACATCAACCTTGAAACGACGTGGTTTCCAAAGTTTCCGCCATTCACCGGTGTTGACATCAAGAATATCGCAATAGTTAGGAGCAACAAAGATCCTCACTACTTTATAGCTACCCTTAACACTGTCTTTACCGAATCCCATCGCACAATATCCCGGGAAATAAGTCGACCATGATCCTGAAAAGTTTGAAAATATTCAATCACCATCGATCCTATACACAAAACATAAACACAAAAAAAAATTAAAAAAGTTTTGACTAGCTCATGCATGCATGCATGCATGATTTTTACCGGTGGGAAACGTGGTGGAGATTGGGCGGGGGTTCAAGAGTGATGGTGAATTGAATCGCCAGAGCTGTCCCGTCGAGGGGTTCAAAACGTCGACCCACTCTACTTCGGGGAAGCAAACTAAACCGTCGCAATTCATCGACGGTCGTGTCGCGTCGCAGTGTAAAGAGAAGAACTCTTCGCCTCCTTCGAATCGTGACTCGGGGAGGAGACTCGGCGAAACGCCGCAGTTGCAGTGGTAAGCGGCCAGGAGAATCTTCCGGCTAGCTTTTGCAAGACTCAGATGTCTCTCTACGAACCTCTTTGATTCCAGTATTGATTTCCATTCTTTCGATACACTTTTGAATCTGCACAGAGATTTCAGGGGAACTTTCAGGAGCAAGTCTTCTAGTACATCGGCAGTGATATACATCGAATTAGGGGTTTCTTCTTCCATTGAGTTTGTTTTCTTCTTTTTACCACATTCATATAGACACTCGACAATCTTCCATAGGTTTCTTCTCCCTTCTTGCATGCTGTTTTTTGTTTTTTTTGTTTCTTTTGGTGTGTGTTTAATTTGAGAACGACAAATCCCTAGTTTTTTTTCTAGTTGAATATATATATATACAACTTTGACTTTTCTGACTCCTTTGTGCTTTACGATTGGGCTTCCTAGATAGTTAAGGTCAATTTTTATTTATTTTTCTACGTTTAGTTTTAGTAAACAGACTAGGTGTCTCTATTTTATATATTGTTTTTACCATATTTGACGTTAAGTTTAGTTATTAGAAATATTAAATCCTTTAACTAAAAGGAAAATTTGACTGTGAAAAAATATGCGAACATGCATAAAAAAGGGGGTAATTATAAATAAATATATTTAAGCTCACAAAAAGCCAAAAATTATTACAGTATATATGATAGACTACACATGCATCAATCTGTAGGACCAAATGTTGAGTATCAAAGGACATATATACTGCATGATCAGAGCAGCTAAAGCTCAAATTCCTTACTCAACAAAAAATAGAAGAGTGAGATATAACCTCAATCAATTGAATGCTTTAATTACGATCACTTAAATCTTCTCAATGCATGTCTTTTTTATTTTCCGTTGAATGCTTTTAAAACCTTCTTCTACTCCATTATCTGGAATTTGTAATCTAAAGACTCGTAAATTGCAACATTCTAATTGCAATACTTTTCTATTTTCTAAAAAATATTGTATATAATTTTATTGACTATCATACTACGAAAACTCTAAAGTAAAAAATAAATCAATTAAAAGACTTGTATCTTACATACATGAATAAATAAGTTAGTAGGTCTTGTCTCTTTGCGGTTAATGTGTGACTTTGTTAAAAAAGATTGCAAAGAAACTTAGAAATGTGAATATTGTTCTACTACAAGAAATAATTATGCATAATAACTTGGTAGATTATATTGATCCTTGGTCAAGTCTGATTCAAGGGATAGTTGAAAATCTGAAATATATAAGTTGTACATGAGACAGAGTTTTCAAGTCAAATTTGATTCAAAGACAAAGAGGGAAGCAACCGCAGATTCACTTCTTGTCATTCTTCTTCACCACGTCAATAAATTCTCTCATCCGATCAATCTCGCCATAACCTTTTGCTGCTCAGAGACCGTTGTTACTGGAACATCTGGCCACCCCAGGATGTTTCTCAACTTTACTATCTGCCTGTACCTCAACACTATTTGCTAAAGGAAAAAATGATCTATGTATTGCTGTTTTAACTGAACAAGAGAGGAGGTCGCCTTCATAGCAAGCAAATCCGACACATGTTCACGCAAGACTTTCAACTGAAAAATGCATGCTAAGTTAATCATAGAATTCTCGCACAAATGGAAAAATAGTTGATGGCAGTCGTGAGCATTACAAGACTCGCTTAGTAGCCAATGATATACTAAAAGAGAGGGCTTTGACTAGGTGGAAATTTTCTCTCCAGTTGCAAGAATAGCCACAATCAAATACATGATAAGTAAATCTCCATTTTTACGGATATCTTTAAAATTCAAGAAATTTCTCTTAAATTTGGGAGAGTATAATGCATCAACAATTTTAAGTTGCGTTCTCATAGTCAATAATACATATTCTCTTCCAGAGCCTTCAATTATATTTGCATTATCCGAGATAGTGCTCACACTAGCCTCTTTCATTATCAAATGAGTAAAATATTTCTTATGCTTTAGAATGGTTGGCTTGTATATCAACCAAACTTATATCCTCATCATTCATCATTATTCGGAGACAAGAGACACTCGAGATTGGAGAGGCTCAACGTCGGCGGCTAGTGTTTTTTTTTCTTCTTAAAATAATGTTAGAGACTCATGCTGATAATATATTAAAATAATAGATTTGAGGGGAAAGCTTTGTATTATTCCATAGACATAATAGATTATATAAAAGAGATACAACTTGGTGAACAAATATTAGGTTATAAATGGACTTCTAATAGACTACTAATGAGCATCCACTAAATTACACTAAATTATAACAGAAATTATTATTGTTTTTTTTTTTTCCTTTTTCTGTGATACTATTCTCTAAAAGTTCTTTGTATCAAGTGGTGAGTGATCTTTTTATATGTTGAGAAAAGACAGAGACGTTAGAGTCGTGGGAAAATTTTCTAGAAGAAGATATAATATTGTGTCTTCTAAAAGGCACACAATATTGATGTTATAACACAGAAACCAAAATGCATAATTTTTGCCTTAAATTATTTAACATTATTCACATACTCACCATTATGTGTGAAACCATCTAATCGCAATTGTGTAAACGAAAGAATCCCTAGGATTACAGGCGCATGTTTCTTCATATCCTCGCACGCCAAAACAAACAATTTTTTGACGATGGAACCTTCCCAAAGTTCATCCCATTCTCAGATCACGTTATGCCTCCCGCACTATCCCCTGAGCCCGGTGCTCTAGTTTGGGAACGGCTTCGAATCCCTCGTAATTTTCTGCTTGGAATTCATCCTAAGGGAGGCGCAGGCGGGCTGGCCGTAAGACTCATGTCAGGACTTCGTCCTCCAGGTAAGTAGCTCACTGTTTCGTCTCTTATGAGTCTATGCTCCATTGCTTTGCTCACGCACCTTCCGGCTTTTCCTACAATTGGTAGGGAGGCACCGTGATCTCTGTGCCAAGTGGCAATATCTCGGGCACAAGAGGAAGCTCCTCAAAAAAGGATCTGGTGAACAAAGAAGAAGATCTAACGCCTAGAGAGCGATTGCTTCCAATGGGAAGCGTGTGGACTCGGTTTGGTGGCGGCGATTCCCGACTGTGAGAGATGGGAGAAACTCTGTCGAACCTCCCGAACCAAAAGTGAGAGATGGCTGAAACAAAGCCTGTTCCCGAGCCCCTAACTAGGTGGGCCCAATAAATTTTTATGCCAAACTCAAGAATCTGACTCAAGGTGTAATTTTAATTTCAACTGCTCAAGAATCTCTCTGGTAAGGGAAATATCTGAATGATTGCGGATTTTCCGTAGTCTGCCGCCGCTCATGGAAAGAGGTTCAAATCCTGAAATTGATCAAGACCAACATAGTATATTGTGAAATAATTTTAGTTGTTGTAAAATTAGGGGAGGTATTGGTTTAGGATTTAAAAAGAATTTTAATAATTTTAAAAATTAGGTAAAATATGTTGTTATTCAATCAAGATTTTTAAAAACTCTTTAAAAATTTGGTGTTATTGGTTATGGATTTGTAAAAATTTATCTAAAATCTTGATAAATCTAGTGTTATTGAATTAAGAGTTTTATGAAGTCATTTAAAGTTTTATGTTATTCAAGTAAAACAAAAGAATCTTGGATTGTTAATGAATTCAAATTTTATGTTATTGGTTTAGGATTTTATATCATTTCCTTCATAACAAAAGTCATGAAAACTCTTTCATCAAATTGAAAGATTTTACAAGATTAGAAAAAAAACAAATCATCAAGATTTTAAAGATACCGTGATTTTTTAAAAAAATACAAATTTGAACTATCTAAACCCTGTAATAATATAGTTAATTTTGGATATTCTCAATCTTGTAATCTAGATTAAGAAAAAAAAAAGTATTCAGGAAAATACAATAACTACTACAAGGTATCTTTGGTGGAATATGTAACTATTTATAAGAGATATAAATAGTTAAAGGGTTTAGATAGTGTACAAAGTTTGCTTTGGTGATCTAGGATTTAACACACTTACTTGTGAAAATCACATTCACCTGGTATGTAGATTTTGTACTATTAGTATATGTATTTATATGCTAAGCTTTCTTCACTTCACATCCTTATTTATTTATTTTGTTCTCTCGTAATTCTTTTAATACTTACCATTTATTTGTGTTTAAATATGATTAATTTATTGATATTATTTGTTTTTTTCTTATAAAGTTGTAATTTTTCAGAAAAATGTTTTGAATATTAATTGTTGAGTTTAGATTTAAAATATCTTAGATCAATAATAATAGGGGACAAACTCCATCAACTAAATATCATCCATTAAGTAAATATCTAAGTTCAATATTGTTCAACTTTAACCAATGTAATATAGAATTTTCTTTCGACTCTATCATTCAACACACCATATTGGTCTTCAAATAGACACCACACCAATATTTTGTAGATTTGACTTACCCTCAAAAAAGTCGAATTTCTTAGTTTTACCATATCAAAATAATACTCATGGTTTGCTTAAGATATGAATTATAATGCAAGCATTTTTTTTATTTTCGGGTTCAAACTCAACACAATGCAATGTAGACCACGAAATTTGCTACATTTGAATTAGGAATTTGAATATATTGTTAATTTCGCTAGATGAATGAATTATGCATAGATAACTTGCTAGATTGCTGATCTAGATCAATTATGATTTAACGGATGGTTCTTTATCTGAAATAGCTACAATAAGTTGTACATAAAACAGAGTATTCAAGTCAAATTTGATTCAAAGACAAAGAGATAGAGAGACTAAGAAAGCAAAAGCAGATTTACTTCTTGTCATTCTTCTTCACCACGTCAATAAATTCTCTCATCAGACATGTCAATCTCGCCATAATCCTTTGCTGCTTAGAGACCGTTGTTACTGGAACATCTGGCCACCCTAGGATGCTTCTCAACTTTACTATCTGATTGGACCTCAACTCTATTTGAAAAAAAAACAAGTTATCTTCGTATTGCTGTTTTAATTGAACAAGAAGAGAGAAGAGGTTTGCTAAGGAAGATGTATGTTGTGATTTGTGAATGATAAGAGTTTATCTACAGAGAGAAAGAACTTACTCAATAATAATGTGGATACATAGATTCTAGATGTGATCATGTAAAAGTATACTGCCTGCAAAAGAAACACAAAACTAAGACTACAATAGTCAAGAAAATGTTTAAGATCAAACCTCACAAAACTCCAGCTTTACCGGTTCAAAATCAAATGTAGCTTGGAGCACGACAAAGATGATGGGAAATAAAGGGAGTCTCTTCATTCTGGATAAAAGACTGCTTCTGTTGTGGATCTATAGTAATTTCGTAATGAAAACAAACATATATGTCAAAGTTAGTTTGGATTATGTATCAAACAAATATGTCTCTATTTTTTTTTTCATTTAAACATTAGATTTTAAAGTCCTTAAACCTCTGATGAGAACCAGAAAGTGAAGCCTGCCAGTAGAGGCATGATGTATAAGCTGTCTGAAGTTGAAAGTTCAGGGATCTTCTTAGCCATGGTTGAAATCTGTTTCGAACGTAGAGAAGGAGTCAATAACTCAATATGCAAGAGTCAAAACACTTGACCCAAAAAAATACATTAAAAACATGATCTTTTAGTTTTACCCCGCTCAAGAAGCTGATGTAGACGAATGCATCAGGAACAAACAGTTTCCAGAAAGAAAAGCAACCGGCTTCCAATCTGGTGTGATAAATAATCCTCAGAGAAGAAGTTAAAGCAAGTCAAAGAGAGACATAATGTTGTGTAAGAAAACTCACTCTTTGATCGACTCTGTTTCCCATTTTTTGTATTTAGCTAGAGTTTCACGATTACCGACCTGAAATGAAAATTGTTTGTCAAATGTGCCCAGTAAGCTTAAAAAAGATTCTCAAAAGAACTAATTAATAAAGGGAAATGTTACCTTTTGAATTCTCTCCATTTTCTCAAGGGTCCTCCTAAGCAAAATCTAGTTGTTTACAAAATGTAGGATTATGTAGATTTTCAAACGCAGAAAAATATAAGAAGAAAAGGACAATGAGAAACCAACCAGTAGTTCCCAAGCATGCCTCACAACCCGCATAGAGACTGGTGACATCAGTACATTAACCAGAAAAGCCGTAAGAAGAATTGACATCCACCTATGCATACAAGATTAGAAACCAATCACTGAACTAAGACGACCTTAAGAAATAATCAAGCAATACCAAACATAAAAGTCCAACCAAAATACAAATCAATCATACCAATTTAAACCAGTGAACTCATGGATTCCATTAATCACATAATGCACGAACTCCCCAGGGAAAGAAAAAATCTGATCTACAGTAGCCATTGCTCCCACAGATTTATCAGAGACAAGTTCCTCAGCAACATTTCCAAAAGCATCAATCTTTGAACACAACTCTTCTGGTTTAGAAGACATGTGTCTACTACATACCAACGCTCCAGAAGAACCCATTGGTTGAACAAAAGACATATTCCGTCTATCTTGAGAGAAAACTTGCCTGTGAAAGCTACGAATCAGAAGACTTGAGTCCGGGAAACTGGATCCAGTAGAATCTTTGATATGATGATGTTGAAGAAGAAGATCAGCAGGCCTTGAGGTCTTGCAGCAGAACCATTTTGGGTAAAGACTTCTCCTTGAGAAGCTACGAAGACAAGCCATTACTAGTGGTAACAGTAACACTGAGCTCAAAGAAGAAGAAAAATTGCAACTTGGGAATTTCCCCCAATCCCAATTTTTTATTAGAGGAAATAATAGAAACCCTAAAGTATCCACAAGATAGTAAAGAGAGAGACACATTGGTTCCCCCATGTGAAGCACGCAAACGAAATGATGATATTTTCACAAATTTGTAACTCTGCTTTCCGCCAACTTTGTGCAGTACTTCCCATTTTTAGGGTAGCTATGCCATTATTTTATTCGTGACCCTAATTTGGGCCCTAATAAGCCTTAATCGTTAGCAAAGTTTAAAGGCCCATTAAGGTGCCTTTTAGAATCACTTCGTTTCCGGGTGTTAGATGAAACGATGCGTTTTGTGTTAGCGATGGTCGTCGTCAGGTAGTTGAGAAAGAGACGATCTCTCTCACTCTCAGGTCTTTAAGCCCTAAGACTACGAGTCGACTCCGGCAGCCGAACTGTGAAATGCAGCTGTGATTTCAAGAACCTTTGAATACTCTATCAGGTAAATTTGTAGATTTCAGTTTCTCACGTTTTCCTTGTGGTTTCTTGAGATAATAATGCTGTGAAAATTTGAAGTGGAAGTGTTGAAATGGATCCTTATCTGTAGAAATTATAAAGTAGGAATTGATTTGATTCGAATTGATTTGTAGAAGGATCTTTTCGATATGGCTTGCTTGCGTAGTATCATCACCAAGAGAGCTAATGTTCTACAGAGACGAGCTTATCCATCGTGTGGTCATCTAATTCATGATGATAGAGATGACGACACTAAACCCCGTTCTGATACAACGATGATTCGTAAAGTCTTAGCACGTAATGGGACTAGTAATTACAAGCTTAGCTCTATGTTTGAGGGAAGGCATTATTATCACTCATTTGCCTCTGGTCCATTGAGTGGTCTTGGATTGTCTTCGTGTCGTTATATGAGTTCTACACAACCTGAATGGTCTGATAAAGTTGATGGTATTGACTTCGTGGCTACGGAAGTTGTTCCTGATGAAATCGTTGAAGCTTTAACGACGACTAGCCAAGCTGTTCCTGCTGCTGTAAATGAGGTTGCTATTGCTGCTGCGGATTCTGCTTTTCCTGTGGCTGCTTTACAGCATTTGATTGATGGTGTGCATTCGTTTACGGGCCTGAATTGGTATATATGCACACTTTTTTTAAGTTCTTCATTTTATTCGGTTCTGTTTTTTAAGTATTAAGAGACTCAAGTGGTAAAATTGTTTTCAGGTGGGCTTCAATAGCTTTGACAACTGTTATCATTCGTGGAGTTACAGTTCCCATTCTTTTGAATCAGTTGAAGGCTACTTACAAACTCAATGTTAGTTTTGGAGTTTTGTTCTCTGATTGCATATTTCAGTCACTGGGATTGGCCTCTTTTCCGTCTGTCATATATCTATCATGTTCTGGCAGGTTCTGAGGCCGCAACTGGAGGAGTTAAGAAGAGAGATGAGCACTAAGGTACACTTTGTTCCTGCTCCTTTTCTTTACTTTTTCCTTGTGTGTGCACGTGAACGATTGTGAGTTTGACACTGTTCAAGTCCATGAAAACGCCTTCTGGTTTAACATGTAAGAGAAACTCAGTTTGTTATAGTTAGTAAATGGATGATTGGCTTTTCTAATTATCACTTGTGAACTATATAATCTTGATTGAGTAGCTATCTTCAGAGTTTTCTGTTTGATTAGACAATGTTGATGAAGTTGCAACTACCGTTTCTAATTACCACTTGTCTTACTTATATTCTGATATTGAGTAGGTTTCTAGAGTGCCGTGGTTAAGACCATTTGCATGTGTTATAATGATTTTTAGGCTCAGGATCCTGAAGCCATGGCAGAAGGTCAAAGACGGATGCAATTATTGTTTAAAGAGTAAGTCCATCTTTATGGATGACTGTTGGAGATGAATTTACTCTTCAATTTAAAAACGTACTACTAGTCCCTCATTCACTGATATGCTTCCATTGTTTCGTGAATTTGCGTAGACATGGAGTAACTCCATTTACCCCCCTCAAAGGACTTATTATTCAAGGTCCCATCTTCATCAGCTTTTTCTTTGCGGTAAGATGTTTATATACTTATACTTTAGTATTTTGCTGTTTCTGAGTTTCATTGATATTTGTTTACAGATCAGGAATATGGCGGAGAAAGTCCCGTCATTTAAAACCGGGGGAACTCTTTGGTTTACTGATCTCACCACTGCAGATACTACATATATCTTGCCACTTCTCACCGCAGCGACTTTCTTGATTATGGTGGAGGTAAGAGCTTTTTATATGCTTTCTTGGTGACTTATTCAATTTGTGTGCTGATACTTTTTCTGCGTCCTTTTGGAGCTATTGAATTAGAATGGCCCATTATTTATTTCGTTCATAGAAATTTAGTTGATAAGAAAAATCAGAGTTCTATAATGGGATATAACCTCTAAATCTTACTAAAAATGGTAACATTCTCAAAGATTTATCTCTATTACTTTTGGTAGTTGGTTAATTTTTTCATAAGTAATATATATAATGCGCAAATTTTGTTTTTTTTTTTCCCATAGTCAAACATGCAGGAAGGTCTTGAAGGCAATCCAGTGGCTGGAACTATGAAGAAATTCTCAAGAATTATTGCCTTCCTTTCTATTCCAGTTTTGATAGGCATTGAAAAGGTAAGCATTGATACTGATAAGCATTGCAGACGTACGAAAGTTACATTTTGCTTACCACAAACGAATGATGCTTGCCTGCAGGCATTGTTTTGTTACTGGCTTACCTCCAATCTGTTTACTCTTGTGTATGGATTAAGTAAGTCCCCCGAACATTGTTCTTACTCTTTGAGACGTGAGATTTGCAAATCCTAAAGAATTTTGATTTGTATCTTTTGCTTGTGTGTGTATATATATGCAGCATTAAGACGTCCTGATGTGAGGAAGCTCTTGAATCTCCCAGATGTTGTCAACTCTTCTACTAGGCAGCCGTCACCGTCTTCATCTTCGCCTTTGCCATTTACCTTTCCCGAGCCAAAAGACCAAAGTGTTGCTCAAGAAAAACCTCCTGTGTCCCCCTCCTCCTCCGAGTCATCTTCAAGTGTTCCAGATAGAAGAATCTCACGAAGTTCAGTTCTGAATCAGAGAATCAGAAGTCTGGAGAGACAACTCAAGGATCGAAAGAACAAGAAGTGAGAGATTCTTTTATGTCAGGTTTGTTTTGCTAAAGCTAGGCCAATACTGAAGAAGGAATAAGTATCCTCGGGAAATTAAGATTTTGAGTTGAATGACAGTTATAGGAAAAATGTCAGTTGAAACTTTGGATTGAAATGAATTAGCTATAATATATGTACCCTATGTGGCTATGTGACACAACAATCAACCTACAAGATCGTGTATACATCCCTTGGTGGCTATGTTCCAGGTTTTTCATCGAGTTCTGCAAAAACAGAGTAATAACGAATCAATTTGAACTCGAAGATGAATGATATAGAAGAAAGTAAAATTTCCGATCATGGTAGATTTAGTTTTTATACCAACTCAATATTTGTATACTTAGAAACTAAATATTTGTATATAATAATACAGTATATCGATAACGGAACTAACGGTAAAAACAGAGTAAACCCTAACTGCACTACAAGTTATTGGAAACAAGAAGATGAATTCCTTGAATTTGGATCTATTGGAAATTATACTAGCGAAATTATCTTTAAAGAGCATCACAACTTGCAAGTTGGTTTGCAAGGAGTGGAAATCAATCGTGGAATCCGAGTTTCTCCGGGAGCTTTTCCATTCCATCAAAACTCGCATTCTTCGTGGTCGCTATTATGCGGCGATATTAACGAAGAAGTCTTGGCTCACTACGGATGTGAAAATTGGGGACTTTCACGATCTCTTGGTTCTTACATCTCTTCTTTCCTAACCTACGAATTCGAGAACCACAAGGACCATCCAAAAAACAAAACAGTTAGAGTCGTGGCTTACACGGATGTCGGATTAGTTTTGGTCTGTTTGAAACCTGAGTCCCTCGGGAGAACCTACTATGTGGCTAATCCTATTTCACGACAATGTGTGAAGATCCCTCCTCATCCTCGGCCTCCTCAAATTCGACTCAGAATATTCAGACCCGTACCCTCTGGACTCGTCACAAAAGTTGAGAACGGCGTCCTTTTAGGTTACGAAGTTGTTGTGATGAACACAAGTTACATCATCGATGTCATAACTTTACTTATCTATTCATCTGAGACTGGCTTGTGGAGTGTCACCACTCTCCATTCTTCTATCCTTTTGCGCCGTATTGTTTGGCACAATCCAGTTAACTTGAACGGAAGCCTTTACTAGCTCGGTAACAAGCAGTGAAATCCTCATATTCGAGTTGTTGTATCACATGATTTCTACGCTGAATCTGATGTACGCCAAGTTTTAAATTTCCCCGACTTAGATAACAAATCAGAATTTAAAAGACCTTGCACATGATTTCTACGCTCTATCGGATCCCTTTCCCACCGTCTTGAGTAAGGTGAGAGGTACTAACACTAGCTTCTCATTCTTTTTTCGTAATTAATTTTTGTCTATTATGTAAAAGGTTAGAGGATATCAATGTGAAGGAAACTTGCAGTTCATATGGATCACTTTGAAGTATTTATTCTAATTCATTTATACCTTCAGAATCAATACTTTTACATGTTATGTGTTATGTTGTGTACCTAAGTAACCTAAGAAGCTTAGTCTTCTTCACTCAAACAGCCTGCAGCTAAAGATGAAAGGATGATCAAAATTGATGTACTTTGTCCAGTATGGCTGATACTTGCTTATCGCCATCTCTGTCCATGGTTTCATGTGTCCGTTGTAATGTATAACAGCTGATCTTTCAATCTTCCTGACATCTATTCCTTTATCATAACCCAGTCCAAGTAAGTGCCATTTGCCCTGAAGCGGTAGTGTCAGCCTGTAGAAGGTTATGAGTCCTGGTGGCAATGTTCCAAGTTTCCATAAAGTCCGGTTTTCGTTCTGCAGAAACAGAGGAACAAACCAATAAATTTTAACTTAACCTACAGGCTATACAGAACAGAGATGCAGATGAATGGTAAGTACCAAAAGTCAAGAAGAAGAACTGACCAGGTCTTGACAGAAGTGATAAGTTTCAGTAATGTTGTTCTTTTTCCACTCTTTCAGGTCGAAGATGTTCATCCCATAAGCCCATGCGCAGTATTTCGGATCAAAGGTCTCTGAAATGTGTTTATCACTGAAGTTTACGTAAGTGTCAAGGCGATGGAAGGTGACACCACAAATTTTCTACTGCACCATTCACTTTCCCTTTAAGATCTATGGACCACAGGGGAGTTAAATCCTTCTGAACAACCACATCATCGTCAAGAAACAAGATTTTCTCTAACTTTGGGAAGATCCTCAGGATGTAGAACCTCAAGTGGTTAAGCATAGACATGTATTTCGGGTACCGGTACTTGAGGTTTTCTGAGCCTGATTCAACTGATTCAGATCTATCTGTCTTGAAGTAGAACTTCTTCATAGCTGCTGACTCGAGCTGTCTCAAAACTGGGGAGTAAGATGAGTTGAGCCAAGAAAAATCTTCGAACCTTTGGACATGGATGGTTGCGTCTCCAGGAGGGTTTAACAGAAACCACATACTCATTGCTCCAAAATTGAGTTTATCAGTCACAAGGTGAAAAACATGACTTGAAGGATCCTGCCAAAAACAAAACCAGTAAGTTTAAAGCTTTTGTTCTTGCATTGCATCACTCTTGAGTCTTACTAGTGATTGATCATTACCTGTGCATTCATGACTGTGGAATTGACAACAACTGATGCAGCCAACACATTATCAGAGAAGAGAGCGTAGTGGTAAAGTTTCGGATTCTCCAACTTCTCCCTTCTTGGAAAATTTCTCATTGGTAAAGGTAAGAGATGATACTCTAGAGTCCAGTGCATGGTCAAGCAGTGGATAGCATCTGGTAGTGCCTTGGAAGCCAGCTGAGTCAAGAACGTTGTATAAGTTTGCGTGTATTCGAGTTCTTCTTCAGCTGCTTGTAGCATTGCTCTCAGCTTATTTGTCACCAGCTTGCATTCATATAGTTGCTCTTTCGCCCTACCCAGTATTTGTCCCATGTCTCTTATAGTATCAAGAACTCTGCTACAATAACAAAAGAATCAAACATTTCAGACTACACCATTTCATGAGCCTCATCTTAAGAACAATATGAACTGCTGACAATATTACCTCTGCAGTTGATCAGTATCACTATCACTTGATTCTTCCTCCGATGCTATTTGGGCTAGTTGTGTTTCTAGTTCTTCTTGCAAGGCGAGATTGTTTGTCAACTTTGCAAGACCACTGTAAACTCGTGCCATAATGATTTGATCTTGCATGAGACGTAACATATCTTCAAAGTTGTTGCCCCTCCGGTATTCATTTTTCCAAATGGTGTAGTTTCCTAGTGGTGCAGAATCGACTGATCTGGAACGTGCGAGTGCTGCCTTCTCAAACTTGTGGATAGTGTCATCATTCATCATCAATTCATCTGCCCGTTTCACTCTTCTTTCCTGTCTCAGGCTCTTGAACAACACAACATGACATAACAATCAGATAAAAGCAACCTAATCACGAATGTGAACAGAGTAAAGAAAGATGAAAAGATACCCTCTCAGACAACATCTCTGTTGTATCATTCAACGCTTGGGATCCTTTTCCTATCCAAGTTCCATGGACAAAATCAGGAACCATTTTATCTTCGTTTCCCTTTAAACAATAGGTGAAAAGACACAAGCAGCATCACTAACCCCGTAACAATAGTTGTGTTTCTAGTTCTTCTTGCAAGGCGAGATTGTTTGTCAACTTTGCAAGACCACTGTAAACTCGTGCCATAATGATTTGATCTTGCATGAGACGTAACATATCTTCAAAGTTGTTGCCCCTCCGGTATTCATTTTTCCAAATGGTGTAGTTTCCTAGTGGTGCAGAATCGACTGATCTGGAACGTGCGAGTGCTGCCTTCTCAAACTTGTGGATAGTGTCAT
>NC_025688.1:29326886-29327856 GCF_000633955.1 Camelina sativa
TGTAAGCTTTGTATGTATTGCATATTTTACAGAAGGGATTACATCTTAGTATATATACATAAGTCGAGTAGAGGAGACTAGGTTTAGCTAGATATGTAAAGTTCTGTACAAGGAAACAATATATTGCAGAGGTAATGAGATGATACGGACGTATCCTTAACATTCCCCCTCAAGATGGAGGGGCGGGGGTCACTCCAATCTTGCCTCGTAATAATAGGAACTGGTGTCGTGGTAGAGGTTTGGTAAGTGCATCAGCTAGCTGATCAGTTGTGTGCACATGAGCGACGCGTAGGAGACCGTTCTGAACCTGATCTCTAATGAAATGATAGTCAATAGCGATATGTTTCATCCGTGAGTGGAATACCAGGTTAGCACAGAGAAATGTTGCTCCGACATTGTCACAGTATATCACCGGAGGAGCACTTCGTTTGATCCCAAGCTCTGTCAGAAGGTTGCATATCCATCGTATCTCGGCAGCTGTGTTTGCAACGGCTCTATATTCAGCTTCAGTTGAGGATCTAGCAACACCATTCTGTTTCTTGGCAGACCAAGAGATGGGAGTTCGACCAAGATAGACTATGTAGGCATTTGTTGACACATAATCATGGGAGTCCCCTGCCCAGTCTGCATCAGAGAACGCATGTAAAGAGAGTGGGTTGGTAGAGGAGAAGAAGATTCCGTGTGTGGGTGTGCCAGCAAGGTATCAGAGGACTCTCTTGGCTGCTTGCCAGTGAACATCAGTGGGGCGATGCATGAATTGAGAGAGCTTATTAACCGCATATGCTATATCAAGCCTTGTAAAAGCAAGATACTGGAGACTACCAACAAGTTTACGATAAGTAGTGGGATCCGAGAGAGCAGTACCAGAGGTGAGTGTGAGTTTTGGCGATGACGCCATGGGAGAACTGACTGCATTAGCAGTGGACATGTCATAGTTGTGAAGAAGATCCACAATATATTTTCGCTGAGA
>NC_025688.1:29328130-29342336 GCF_000633955.1 Camelina sativa
GAGGAGCACTTCGTTTGATCCCAAGCTCTGTCAGAAGGTTGCATATCCATCGTATCTCGGCAGCGGTGTTTGCAACGGCTCTATATTCAGCTTCAGTTGAGGATCTAGCAACACCATTCTGTTTCTTGGCAGACCAAGAGATGGGAGTTCGACCAAGATAGACTATGTAGGCATTTGTTGACACATAATCATGGGAGTCCCCTGCCCAGTCTGCGTCAGAGAACGCATGTAAAGAGAGTGGGTTGGTAGAGGAGAAGAAGATTCCGTGTGTGGGTGTGCCAGCAAGGTATCAGAGGACTCTCTTGGCTGCTTGCCAGTGAACATCAGTGGGGCGATGCATGAATTGAGAGAGCTTATTAACCGCATATGCTATATCAAGCCTTGTAAAAGCAAGATACTGGAGACTACCAACAAGTTTACGATAAGTAGTGGGATCCGAGAGAGCAGTACCAGAGGTGAGTGTGAGTTTTGGCGATGACGCCATGGGAGAACTGACTGCATTAGCAGTGGACATGTCATAGTTGTGAAGAAGATCCACAATATATTTTCGCTGAGATAGATGGAGACCTTTGCTTGTGCGATGTGCTTCAAGTCCAAGAAAATAGTTGAGATCCTCAGGGTCTTTGACAGAGAAGCGCTCAGCTAAGAGGTTGAGGATCCTTTGAATATGTGCGTTGTTGCTACCTGTGACGAGAATGTCATCTACGTAGACAAGGAGATAGACATAGTCCTGTCCATGTTGTAGAACGAACAATGATGTGTCCGCGAGAGAGTTAACAAAACTGATGCTCACCAAATAATTCTTCAACTCAGTGTACCATACCCGGGGGGCTTGTTTTAATCCATAGATTGCTTTCCGAAGCCTGCAAACATGATTAGGGAAATCCGAGTTCACAAAGCCAGGCGGCTGCTCCATATACACTTCATCCTCTAGAGTACCTTGAAGGAAGGCGTTGTTCACATCGAGCTGCTTGATTTGCCACGATTTGGAGATTGCAACATCGAGCACCAAACGAATCGTTGTGGATTTGATTACGGGACTAAAGGTTTCAGTATAGTCTCGGCCAAGTTGTTGAGAGTAACCCTTTGCAACCAATCGCGCCTTACACCTGCCAAGAGAACCATTAGAGAGAAATTTATTCTTAAACAGCCATTTACAACCAACAACATTAAAGTGAGGCTGATGAGGGACAAGATCAAGTGTTTGATTTTGTGCGAAGGCATCAATCTCAATTGACATAGCTCCTCTCCACTTTCGATCCTTTAGAGCTTGGTTCATTGTAGTTGGTTCAGGAGGAATATGTCGGGATAGAGCAACAGAGAGATTGAGTTTGGTTTTTGGTTTCTGGATATTATTTTTCCGGCGAGTGCTCATCGGGTGTTGATTAGCAGCGAGAGGTTGTTGGACAGGTTGAGTAGGTATGGTTGGAGTTGGGTTAGTAGGAGGTGTTGGATTTGGGTTTGAAGTTGATGGATTTGAATGGGCCTTCGAGTTTGGGCCTGAAGAGGGTTTACGACGTTGATATTGTTTGAGTTGGCCTGGTTGGGTAACTGGTCGGGTTGGTGCGAGATAGGCGTTGACAACACTATCACGATCCGCATTGTTGACGGTTTCCTCGATTATCGGCTGGTGATGGTCTGACGTCGGAGATCCGGGCAGCGGTGACGGCGGCGTTACGAGTGGTGACGGTGGCTGTGGTGAATGGAGGGTAGATGGCAATGGAGAATTGTCAGATCGTATGACAACAACAGAGGGTTGAGGAATTGGAGAGGTTGGTGGTGTGGAGACTGCTGGTGACTGTGACAGAGATCGCAACGGGAAGCTCTGTTCATCAAACTTGACATGGCGAGAGATGTATATACGACCAGAGGTGGGCTGAAGACATATGTAAGCACTTTGCGTCAGAGAGTATCCCAAGAAGATACACGGAGTTGAACGATTTTCAAGTTTATGTTTGGTGTAGGGACGGAGCCACGGGAAACACAAGCACCCAAATACGCGGAGTTTGTCGTAATTTGGTGCCGTGCCAAACAGCTTATGAAGCGGATTCTCCATGTTGATAACATGAGTGGGGAGGCGGTTGATGAGATAGACAACAATAGAGAATGAATAAGTCCAATACTTGTGTGGTAGTCCAGCATGAGTGAGTAGAGATAGCCCAGTTTCGACAATGTGACGGTGTTTTCTCTCAGAGATTCCATTGCGCTCTGGGGTGTGTGGTGGAGAGGTGAGGTGAGAGATGCCATTCCTCGACAAGAATTGCCGGAGTGCTAAGAACTCACCGCCATTTTCGGAGTAGAAAGTGCCAATCCGTGTGCCAAATTTGTTTTCAACGAGAGCTTTGAAGTTGATGAAGGTGTCGCGAACTTGGGATTTTTGTTTGAGAGGATATATCCAAGTATAGCGTGTATAATGGTCTATAAGCACTAGGTAGTATTTGAAGTTATCAACTGAGAGAACTGGTGAGGTACATATATCAGAGAAGATGATTTGAAGAGGGTAAGTGGTGAGAAGAGAGGATTGCGAAAAAGGGAGTTTATGACTTTTATTGATAGCACAATCAGTGCACAACATTGTCTGTGAATCTGATTGTAAATGCGGAAGTGAGAAATTTGAAACAACGGTTTTGAGAATAGAATGAGAAGGATGGCCTAAACGGGAGTGCCAATCTTGGAGAGATGCTTTTGTGGAAGAGGAAGCAAAAAAGGATTTGATGGTAGATGGTGAGACCGGCCACTCGTAAAGCTCGCCTTTAGTTCTGCCGAGGAGTAACGGGATTCCCGACATCAGATCCTTCACCTGAAAATAAGCAGGGAAAAATTCAACAGAGACCTTGTTAGTGTTGCAAAGACGATAGACGGAAATAAGGTTTTTATGGATATTTGGTACACAAAGAACATTGGTCAAGGATAAAGGTTTAGAGGAGGAGGAAGAAGGTAAAGACAGTGAACCAGAGTGAGAGATCGGGAGTCCAGAACCATCGCTGATGAGAACGGCATCGTCACCATGGTATGCTTGGTGCAACGCCAAATTGCCTAGATCACTTGTCATGTGATGAGTAGCACCGCTATCAAGGAGCCATGAGGTTGTTGGTTGTTGATGTCCGACCGCCAGATTTGCACGTGGTTGCCACTGACGGAAGGGAGACGGAAGCAGACCACTTTGAGAGCCAAAGTGTGGCTGTTTTTGAAGCTGAGAGCACCGTTTGGCACTGTGCCCAAACACACCACAGATTTGGCACTTGCCTTGATAGCCTCTGGTCATACGAGTATCTTGCCGTGAGTATTGATGACGATACTTGTTGTTGTTGTTGTTGTTGTTCCATGGCTGGTGAGGACGATAAGACTGCTTCCCGGAGGCGTGAGATGACCGATTGGTGGCAACATGAGCAGAAGTGGGTCCAGTGGTGACAGCGGACAGAGCACCAGCGAGAAGCTTGGCTTCTTTGTTGATGAGTTTCTCATGCACCTCAATAATTGATGGTGGAGTCTCACGACCCTCCACTTGATCAATGACAATCTTGTAATCTTCTGGAAGACCACCAAAGATGTACTCGAGTTGCTCTTCATGTGCAAGTGGTTTACCAAGGAGAGCAAGTTGATCAAATCTAGTAGTGAGAGATTGCATATATTCATCAATGGTTTTGTCACCTTTAACAGCTTGCTTGATCTGGAGACGAAGTTGTTGAATGTGACCCCAACTTGGATTAGCATAGGTGGCAGAGATTGTCTTCCACATCTCAGCAGAAGATTTGGTTTTAGACACCAGGGACTGCAAGGCGGGAGAGAGGGTACCAAGAAGCCCACTAAAGATGAGCTTATCTTGTCGTCTCCATGTCGCATAGGCTGGATTTGGAGTAGGCGGATCTGAGGTAGTGAGCTTGGAATCTGGAAGAACGGAAGTGCCATCGACATATCCAGCAAGATCGTAGCCGTCAAGGAGGGAGTGAACCTGGAGGCTCCATGTCATGTAGTTTGTTGATGTGAGTTTAGTGATGTTCATCATGTTGATGTTGAGGAGACCTTGTGTGTCAACTGTTTCAGCGATTGCAACCATGGAGAAATGACGAGAATATTAGATCTGAGAGAAGATTGAAATTAGAGGAAGAAGAATGGAAAATATGAGAACAGAAGGAAGAAACACGAAAGAAGAAACAGAGGAGGAGGAGGAGGCTGCAGAGATTTAAAAGAAAATTTTAAGAAGGGTATCGATAAGCTCTGATACCATGTAAGCTTTGTATGTATTGCATATTTTACAGAAGGGATTACATCTTAGTATATATACATAAGTCGAGTAGAGGAGACTAGGTTTAGCTAGATATGTAAAGTTCTGTACAAGGAAACAATATATTGCAGAGGTAATGAGATGATACAGACGTATCCTTAACAGATAGTGTCATCATTCATCATCAATTCATCTGCCTGTTTCACTCTTCTTTCCTGTCTCAGGCTCTTGAACAACACAACATGACATAACAATCAGATAAAAGCAACCTAATCACGCATGTGAACATAGTAAAGAAAGATGAAAAGATACCCTCTCAGACAACATCTCTGGTGTATCATTCAACGCTTGGGATCCTTTTCCTATCCAAGTTCCATGGCCAAAATCAGGAACCATTTTATCTTCGTTTCCCTTTAAACAATAGGTGAAAAGACACAAGCAGCATCACTAACCCCGTAACAGTCAAGAAAAGTAGAGAAGAACCAAAAGTATCAAGTTAAAAATCAAAACCCAATTATGATAAGTCTTTACCTCAGAAGAAGTTACAACTGAATGATACTTCTTCCTGAGTGATTCAAGGCTCAAAGGATTCTCACTAGATGTGGTTGCATTGAGAACACCAAGAACCTGTGTCAAACGCTGGTTAGTAAGTTACTTGTAACAACAAAAGGAGAACGGAAGCAGCAAAAGTTAACACTTGCCTCTTTTGTGAAAAGAGATCGAACAGATTCTATAGCTTGATGTTCCCTCCAGTCAAGATCCTGAAAACATCCATCCAACAACTTATATTTCAATATTTCTTTTCAAATCTTCAAGTACAATGTGATGCTGGTAAGCTGAGATCGTTACCTTGTCGATGAAGTTACTCCCGGTGTTGTCTTTATCTGAAAGAATTTGCAGAAGTAAGAACAGCTTCATAAAGAATTACTGAAACTTGTAAACAAGATAAAGAAAATACAAAAGAACCTCTCAAGAAAACTAAAAATCTACGATCATCAAGTGAAATCAAGAAAGACGAAAGACTGAGATAGGAAAGAAACGGTCAATGGTAAAACAGAAATCGAAAACAGAGAAGGGAAGAAACGATCAATGGTGGAAGAAGAAAACGAACCAAAAGATGAACGCGAGTGAAGTCTGTAGCCGATCATGACGGTGGAATAAACGAGAAATAAGAGAAACCCCATAATCACCGGAGTCACCCATCGATAGAGGTCTCTGCACCTAAATCTTCGTTCGTTTCTCCTCCCAACCATCGCAAACGTAAAACCCTAATAGAAACCTAAGAGACGATCGCCAAATTCAGTTGCTCTCTCTCACTCCAAGATGCTTCTCTTTGCTCTTCTCTAATCTGTGTAGTGTAGAAGAATTCTTAACAGAGTATTATTTCAAATCGGCTTTTATATATGCAGCTAGAACCCTTAACGTCGTCGTTTCAACCCCATGGCTTGGAGAGCGTCTAACGACGTCGTTTGACTCAGTAGCTTAGAAAAGGTTAGAATGGTAAAACGGCCTCCTTTGCTCAGCTGTAACGCCAGACTGGCAAAAGTAGGCCGTCAGATTAAACCTTATTGGGCTTTATCAAACCTAAGCCCAAAATTATATACAATTAAAAATCTGGATATAAATAGTAAAATCGAGATTAACGAGAAGATTCAGATCCTAAACTTTCTCCACCGGATCTCGAAATCGGAGACTCAGCTGCCAAAAAAAAAGATGGCCGCCGACGGGATATTTCACAGCATCTTCGAAGGATGTATCTCGGGCCTTGATTCCGCCATCGAGAGGCGTCCTTACCACAAAAACTGCGGATGTGCGCTCCACGATAAACCAAGCGGCGTTGGAAAAAATCAAAATCAGAAACGGCCGCCGTCATGTCGCCGACACGGAAGCTCAGAGAGCATCTCGTTCTCGATCCGAAGATCTTGGAGCGAAGGAAACATCATGGCTCTGAATATGTTCCCTTCGTCGTCTTCTTCGTCTAATCTCCAATCGCTTTCGTCGTCGTCTTCTCTCTCAAATCTGGCGTCCGATTTACCGGTGGACGAAGCTGCGACGGAGGTTCCGAGTAGATCTAATAATCAACAGCTGCGATGGACGATTGACGAAGATGATTGATGATTGATTGATATTTGATGATGATGATCAATTCCAGGTTGTTTTGTTGTTAACTTTTTGATAATCTACGTTTGGGTTTAATTAATTTCCTTAATAATTTTGTATTTGAGGACAAAAATAAACAACAATTTATTATTATTATTTTTTTTTTTTTCATTTTTGTGAAAGAAACGAAAATGTTTGACGGATGTTTACAATTGGAATTTTGAATGATTAGCTTGTGGAGAGGTTAGTTAATTTGTTCTTCTTATGTATGTAGAGAGCAAAAGTAACTTAGGAATCTTTGGCAATGAAGCATCCTATCTCTCGTTGTAGTTTCCTGTAATTACATAAGACATTCATAGACATAACCACTGAATAAAGAGATAAATCTTGTTAAAACCTTGTTAAATAAATAACTAACATTAGTGGCTAACAGTGCAATAATGAAGAGCAATTATTGAGAGAAGATCATTTTAAGGGAAAACCTTAAACCTGATTGGTTGTTGTAATTGGATATTATTGAGAAAATCTCATGCGTCATGCAACACCATTTGTCATTGGTTTTGTGGTATTGTGTGTGAGCTCAAACTCGAGTTTTAACGATGGCAAGTATTTATTAACAAATTTTCAAAAAAAAAAAAAGTATTTATTAACACTTGCCTTTTACTAAAATCCCCCTCGATACAAGAATCCTCAAATCACACCTACTATCAGTTTCAAGGAAAAAACAAATGAGTTATTTTCTTGTATGTTTCTATTGTCGATTGGTCAAGACCCCTCGTGGCCGTAATATGGGCATGTTCGTTTCATCGCCGCAAGTACCTGCAATTGCGGCAGCCACAGTTATTGTTATTCATTTGGTTGCCGCAGATATCCGCAGCATGACACTGCGGCAAATGCATCTTCACATTTTAAACGTTGATTAGATGCAGCGATTAAAAATGTTGTGTTTACCGCTGCCGCTGCCGCAGCCACAGCCACCTGCGTCGATGAAACGAACATGTCTAACCTCTCTTGGTTGTTGCGTTACGGTTGCGTCTGTAATAGCTGAATGGCCTTGTCCTCGGAAACCGAACCTATGGGATTTGTATATCCGGATAGCAATAAAAATAGCAAAGTGGGTGATTGCTACGCTTATGGACACGCTTACATAATCATTGCCTAAAGGACCTGCATATTAAAATATTTTATAGACTCTGTTTAATTTAGATTGTTTTTCATAATAAAAGTAAAATTAATTATTAGGAAATTAAACATGCTTTTCGTATGAACTGGTTTATCAATAAAAATCAAGTTATTAACTTTTTTTTACTAGTTTATTTAATGAGTGGATAAGTATTTGAAAACCACCAAAGGTTTCTTCGATTTGAAGTTTTTTCACGGAGAAAATTCATTAAATTATAAACAAAAAATATCTTGATGAGAAAAAAAAAACAAGAGAAATAGATCGACATGGGGTTTTTTTTTCCTTTATTTATTTCTTTCTTAGCTTCTATTTTCTTTGTATCTGCTATGAGGGAATTTCCCTTTTTTTCGCAATAAACTGTTTATAAATAAATGAATCTTGATAACAAAGTACTATATTTTTATTTTATATAATTATAACAAGAGTTCTCGACGAAACAAAAAAAAAATCTAAGAAAAACCCTAGACGCCGAGTCACAGATCTTCGGCCTACACACACGGGTATGACTTTTTGTTGCTAGAATACTTTTCATTGTTGTTAACTAATCACGATTATGAATTAGGGTTTACTAACTCTTAGATAATTAAGATTTGCTATTATCACAGCGATGATTAACCTAGGAATATGTGATATTTTAGTTGCTTCAGACTCGCGCGGACATGCAATATATATATATATATATATATATATATATATATATATATTACTAATTGGCAAAATAAAGATCTTCAAAAAGTTCATATTGTACCATTACAATGATCTATATACTTATTTAGAGTACACAGTGGTTATTGTGAAATCATTGATATTAATTTCTTGTTTGTTATATTAGCTATCATGAATGCTAATGCTCTTGGGATTGCGATGATAACTGAGCAATGTGCATGGTGAGGGTGCTTCACACACCCATCAGGATCAGACTATTGCGGGAAGGGCTGCCTAACGATAGCTTCTCATGTTTCAAAACAAAAACACCCGATTTTGATGTCAATCCCATTTTGTTCGAGGACTGAATATTACATTGCCAAAATTTTGCACTTTTTAAAGGCTAAAAGGGATAGCGGAGTTCCTCACTTGTCTCGAGATTTATTTAGAACTCCCCCTTGGAAATCAAGTATGTATAGTAATATAATATTTCTTCTATAAATTCTATTGTCCTTCTTATAATATTTGTTATATTAACTCTTGAGTCTCATTGCAAAGATGTTTTCCCGTAGGTATCGTGGAATGCCAAACAACTGGTTGTTCATTGGCTCATATAAGATTCCTATAAGGATGAATTTCAAGTGGATAGAAGTTCATAGCAAAATGATCGCTGAAGTGCGGACGGGAGTTCTTAGAGAGGCGATTAGTGAACATTGCGTTTTCAAACCGTTTCCTAGAAAAGATGACAATAAATGGGAACTCAACCAGTATTCAAGTCCGGATTTTATGAAAAAAGCAGTCTATGTGATGTATTGCGGCAAGTATACAATACCTGACAGAAAAAGAAAAGGGCCTCAGAAAAAGAGAAAAATTGATGAACCATTATCAGGTACCAACTCCCAACTCATATCAATATATCTAAGTGAAATTTTTCTTTCATACGCCATGTTTGTTTTTGACACACCATTATAATGATGTATATATGTGATGCATAGCAAACAAAGGAGTCATTACATCAAAGAAGACTAAGAAAAAAACTGTCATAAAAAGAAAATCGCCTGAGAAAGATTGACTGATTGAAGAACCATTATCAGGTACTTCTTTTAGTGTTCGTTCATATGTCATGTTGATGTTTTTTTTTTTTTGTTATACTAACTTTTTTGGAAATTAATTAAGTAGCAGAGTATGAACAAACTGATTGCTTCATAAGGTTGTACTAGGAAATGGAAAGTTTGGAAAGGTATATATGTCTTCTTGATTTCGCTCAAACTATATAATATTATACGCTTCAGCCTTAAAACCTTTGTTATTATCTGAAATGGGACCTAATTAATTTAATGTCACAGGGCCGTTGCGTTGTTCGCGGCGTCGTCTCATCAAAACGCTGATAAGAAGGATACTTTTGAATCTGTATCTAAGAAGATACCACGACAGATGGAGAATGTCAAGTCACATATCCTAACAAACGGGTCAGTTTCTCTAATATATATCATAGCTTTTTTCTGATGTCATTAATTTATATCCATATATCATGATGTTAGTAATTATTGTACAGGGGAAAATTGAATAATCAGGCCAGATGTACGAGAGAGCATGCTGAAACAAGATTCCGAGGTAAAAAGAAATATTAAAGAAATCAAAATCACGTTGATCTCTCTTCTTTTATTTACGTTTTAAATTTGAGTTTTAACAATATCTACACTAGGGTTGGAGACAAGCCATTCAAAAGTGAAGCTTGAGAGCGAAGGTCTAGCTCATGTTCATTTTATTGCATCATTGTTATACAATATCCTTATTATTATTATTTATTTATTTCTTTTTGCATGTTGTTGTTGAAATTATAAATAGATATACATAAGCTTGACAGCTTCGCACGGTTGCACTCAGAAACCGGAGGTTTTGAAAGGTATATATATGTTTTTGAAGAGTGTCAGTCTCCTATATGAACCGAACCGCCTTTTACCTTTAATAACCCCTTTTTCAGGGCGGTCGAATTGTTCTCGTTGGCTCGTCAAAACGTTGAGAAGAGATTGAAATCTGGAGCCGAACAGAAGAATTCCTCAGAAATTTTAGCATGTGTATCCAAAGAGGTGGACAATATCAAATCACATATCCTTACAGATGGAAACCCTATAAAGATTAAGCTTGAGAGCGATTCTTAGAGTATGTTACAACCCTGATTTTACTATATGAAATCCATGTTACGAGGAATCCTGATTTTCGTTTGGCATGATGTATTGATTTCTTGGGTCTTGCCTAAATTTCCATATATGTATATTCTTTTTTTTTAAAACGATCGACGACACCATACGTGAAATACTACTTTTATGTGTGCGTAGCGTGAATCATCCTTGCTTCAGCGAAAGTTCCCTAGCCACTTCATATACATATCACAAGGGGATAATTACATGATCCCACAGATATAACATTGTCACTCCATATATGAACCTCGTAAATCAACTAAAACTCAAGGATTACACAACCAAAGTCAAAGATTTTACATCAAAACGTTGTGATCACAGTAGTATCCAATCTTGGATTTTGGAAAAGAGTCGAATTAGCCTTTTTACTAAATCCCCTCGATACAAGAATTCCTCAAATCATACCTACTCAATTTCAAGAATTTTGCCGTGGCCATCATCTAATCTTCCCCACACCAAAAAAAAATGAGTATCGAGTTTATGTCAGTTCCATGACACAACATATCTTTACAACGTTTGACATATTTCAGCATCTCCTTGACGCACATGAGTTCCTACAAAGAGGGCATGAACCATGAATCTTGAGCCACGCATCAATACATTCCACGTGGAAGCAATGCTCACATTCCGGTATGGACCGTATGCTCTCTCTGCTCGCATACTCTGATAGACAAATCGGACATAAAATTCCATTATTCCCCGGAAGCCTTCTACTTTCTCCCAACTCTATTTTCTTGTATGTTTCTATTGTCGATTGGTCAAGACCCCTCGTGGCCATAATAACCTCTCTTGGTTGCTGCGTTACGGTTGCGCCTGTAATAGCTGAATGCCCTTGTCCTCGGAAACCGAACCTATGGGATTTGTATATCCGGATAGCAATAAAAATAGCAAAGTGGGTGATTGCTACGCTTATGGACACGCTTACAAAAACATTGCCTTAAAGGACCTGCAAATTAAAATATTTTATAGACTCAGTTTAATTTATATTATTTTTTCATAATAAAAGTGAAAATCATTTATTAGGAAAATTAAACATGCTTTTCGAATGAACTGGTTTATCAATAAAAATCAAGTTATTTTTCAAAGCAAATACAAATTTAGTAGTAGGCTACATGTCATGGTTACGTACTATGTATTTTCTTTTATAATAATAAGGTTTCTATATACGGACTACGACATTCTAGCGTGTGACATGTTATGATTCAATTATGATCTACTGCAAAATGTGATTAAAAATTTAATTAAATCATATATATATATATATATAATTGCTCGGTCGTAATGATGCCTACTCGATTATTAATTTTTTATTTCTAGTTTGTTTAATGAGTGGATAATTATTTCAAAACCCCAAAAATCTAAGATTCCTTCGATTTGAAGTTTTTCACAGAGACAATTTATTCTTCGTATGAAAAGAGAAAGAATCAGACGTTGATGTGTGAAATCGACAATATAGATAATACGGATTTTAGTGGGGATAAATCGGAACTGGTCCTTTTATTAACGTAGAATTTGAGGAAGGGTTTACAGAAAATGACAATTAAAGAGTAAAGCGAAAAATATAGCTCTTCTCTCTCTAATTGCCCAAAAAAAGTCCATCCCCTAACGTGACAATGACATCAGGTATTTATAGTGGGACCTTAACCTAGGGTTTCTTCTGTCTCCTGGTAAAATGACGATTTTGCCCCTGCGACCTGTTGGGCCTGATCCAAGACTTTTGGCCCAAAATCTCTTGAGAATCTTCTGTTTGGGCTTTATAAATGTTGGGGCAAAGCCCATATCCAACAATGGTCCCCCGCTAGTCCGATGTGCGATGGCTTGCTTGAGCCCGTCGGTTACAGTTCTGCGTCTCTAGGTCTGTCTTGCAGAAGGAATAGAAAATTTTTAAGAGCTTGAAGGCTTTCGGGAAGGTTCCTGGATAAATAGTGCCTTGTGCATGTTTTTCGAGGCATCCGGGAGATTCCGGGATGAATAGTGCATTGCGCACGTTTTTCGATTTATCCGGGAGATTCTAGGATAAATAGTGCATTGCGCACGTTTTTCGAGGTATCCGGGAGATTATGGGATGAATAGTGCATTGTGCACGTTTTTCGAGGTATCCGGGAGATTACGGGATGAATAGTGCATTGCGCACGTTTTTCGAGGTCTGTTAGGCTTTAAACGGGAGTCTTGTGTGTTTTGCACGTTTCCCGAGACGCGGGAAGTAGAGACAGATTTTGATTGAGAAGGGGCGGAGACATGGTGCGGTGACGGCGTGGATTCTAGCAGCGAGATCGCGTGCCAGCCCATGTGCGAGAGCGATGTTTAGCGGTGAAATTGCGTGCGAGATGGCGTGGAGGTATAGCAAGATGAAAGTGTGGGTATGGCGAGATGGGCGTGCTGGCAAGACGTCGAGGTGGTCGCATCCCGGTGACGGTTCGTGCGAGGTGGCGAGCTGCTCTATTGATGGCGAAGTGAAAGGTGAGATTGGCCTTTGTGGAAACGAAGTGGTGAGGTCGACATTCGTGGAATTGAAGTTGGCGAGGTCGAGATGTTGTGGTGGCGAGATTGGTTTCGTACGAGACTAGTGTTGTGGCCTGCGGATCCTTACTTGGAGATGTGCTCAACTACGTATACGCGTATGGGATGCTGTGGCGAGCTCGTGACACGTTAGAGAGGTGGAAAGATCAAGAGTTCGCGTGCGTGATTGACGAGACCAGGTCGGCGTGATGGAGGAGCTCGCATGTCGAATTAGAGGGCATGCTAGGGTCGGTAACAATGGCGAGATTGAGACTTTGGTGGTGAGCTTGCACGCGGTGACAAGCTCAAGGGTTTGCGAGGTGCCGTGTTTGCTATATGCTTATGAAAAACTGGGACTTTCGCAGGTTTTGATCGGAATGGATGTTGAGTGTGCTATGTGAAAGGCGTTGTTGATGTCGCAGTCCAATACGGGGAAACTCTTGACGTTGATACGGAACCGCTAGCACGATGACGTACCCGGTGTTGTTGCAAAATACGTGTAGCGGAGCTGTGTTAGCGAGATGGGGAGAATGAACCAATAGCGAGACAGATGTGGTACGGGGCGAGATACTTTGACATTTGGCGAGACGATATGGCGAGATGAGGAGGAGCTCGCGGATGTCTCCGCGAGGGGAAACAGGATATTGTGCGCAGTACGTGATGCATGGTATGTGGTGCGTGGTGTGCAGTACGTGGTACGCGGGACAAAGGACGTAGTACGCGGGACGCGGTGCAAGGTTCACAGTACGCGGTACAGTGCGCGGGACGCGGTGCACAGTACGCAATACGCGGTACACGGGACTTAGTGCGCAATATGCAGAGCGTAGTACACAGCACGCAAGGCACGGGACGCAGTGCGCAATACGCAGTATGCAGTATGCGGTACGCGGTACGCAGGATGCAGTGCGCGGTATGTGGTACGCAGTTCATTTGGTTATGTTCGTTCTATCCGGAATCTATTGCACTTTTGATGTCTTGTTGCTTCAGTATTGACTGGTTGTTTGGTTGGTTTTGCAAGGTTTCGCGCAATGGCATCCGGAGATGATGTCTTTGGAGATGTTTCGGAGGAGCTTGGGGACGATCAGTATCGCGCGTTTGAGAGTGGTCTCGACGAAATTGAGATTTTGGTAGAAAGGTGGCGAGGTGCTACAGCGAGGAGCATACGGGAACGTCGTGGCATCGAGGCACGCATACGAAATGGCGAGATGACTTAGCTTGACATTGCTAGGTGCATACGAGGAAGTTGTGGCGTTGAGGCGTGCATACGAAACGGCTAGATTGTTTTTGTGATTGCACCTAGACGTGAAGTCATGTCGTGAAGATGATCTTGAGCATTTCCCGGAGTTTGTTATC
>NC_025688.1:29343921-29353708 GCF_000633955.1 Camelina sativa
TTTTTTTTTTTTTTTTTTTTTTTTTTTTTTTTTTTTTTTATGAGATGTTCTCGTTGCGCCAAATGTGGCAAGTATTGGTCCTTGATGCGTGCTAGTGAATGTGCGGTGTTTGCCGGCAGCGCTGTCTGGTGAGGTTGAGGACGAGCTGACTGCTTGCACGAAGCTTGCTGCGTTTGCTGCGTTTGTTGTTGCGAGATTGCAAGGCCATGTCGCGTTGGCGAGATGGTGAGATCGAATTCTCCGGTGGTGAGATCAACACTTCTCCGTATGGAATCGTTGGCGAGCTCAACATTCCTCCGTATGGTGAGCTCAACATTCCTCCGTATGGCGAGCTCAACACTTCTTCGTATGGAATCGTTGGCGAGCTCAACACTTCTCCGTATGGAATCGTTGGCGAGCTCAATACTTCTCCGTATGGCGAGCTTAACACTTCTCCGTATGACGAGCTCAATACTTCTCCGTATGACGAGCTCAAAACTTCTCCGTATGGAATCGTTGGCGAGATGGTGTGACTTGCGTCATTCGCGGACAGACTGATTGTCAGCGAGATTGAGAAGTTAGCGAGCTGCAAGGTGACCTGCTTAAGGGTTCACGAGATATTGTGATCGCGAGATGCTGTCAAAGGTGTTGCATTTGATACTTGGCGTGTTTGAGGGCTGATGAGGTCGAGATCGTGGCTTGATTGAACTTCCGGTGAGCCCAAAGGGTCGTTGCGATGTCGCTGTTACGGGATATGCGTGCGAGATCGAGATCGTATTTGGGCGTGGAGAATATCGATGATTGTTCGTTGCGAGTAACAAGTGCTTGCGTATGGGCGTGATACGCATGATTAGATGCTGTTTGTGTCGTCCGGGGTGCAAGGATAATTTGGGTGTGATTGGTTGGAGCGACGCGCGCAGCGCCTACGGCTTCGCGGTCGGTTGGATTGATGCGAGCGGCTACACGAATGGGGGGTGTGGCGCCTATGGCTGCATGGTCAGTGAGTGTTGCGTCTTCGACCGTAGTGACTTCGATCGTGTCGACGCCTTGGAGCTGGTTCGTCCTCGCGCGGGTGCGCCCCCATATGGTGCGCCTGGGAGACTTGACGCGGGCTGCGGAAGAGTCGACGCCTTCATCGCTGGACAGATTAGTGTGAGACATGCTTTTGGTTTACCGAAAACACCTATCTTCAAATTCTATTCGTCAAATGAAAGGATTCCGTCTGGCCCCACGGTGGGCGCCAAATTGTTGATGTGTGAAATCGACAATATAGATAATACGGATCTTAGTGGGGATAAATCGGAACTGGTCCTTTTATTAACGTAGAATCTGAGGAAGGGTTTACAGAAAATGACAATTAAAGAGTAAAGCGAAAAATATAGCTCTTCTCTCTCTAATTGCCCAAAAAAAGTCCATCCCCTAACGTGACAATGACATCAGGTATTTATAGTGGGACCTTGACCTAAGGTTTCTTCTGTCTCCTGGTAAAATGACGATTTTGCCCATGCGACCTGTTGGGTCTGATCCAAGACTTTTGGCCCAAAATCTCTTGAGAATCTTCTGTTTGGGCTTTATAAATGTTGGGGCAAAGCCCATATCCAACATCAGAGTAATTCGTACCGGATTTTTCAAAAGAGAAACATTTGACTTCAAGAGAAGCATTGCTTATGAAACCACATCTCAAATACTTCATCTCACAAACGTTACAACTTGGAGAATCCCATTTTAGCCAAAGGTCTTGATCGTTGACATCAGTCGAGAATCTTGGTTTCTCAGCAACAATCGGCCGAGAAACCGGAATAGCTACTGTCTTTGCGATCTGACAAGAAGGCAGCATAGATTTCGCGAGATCCAAACTAGTTGTAGCCAAGAAAGAGGTCGTTGAATTGCCTAGACATGGGATGGAGTGAAACCCTGATGACTTTGCAACCTCATTAGGACAGCTCAAGAACGTGTAGCTGACAAGGTAGAGACAGAGAATTGAGATCCTGAAATGTCAAAGGTCAAAAGCTTTCTTGCCAAACAATTTCAGGGTCATAGAGACGAATCTGCTGACTTAAATAGTCGATCTTCCGGACAAGAAATGTTCCGGAATTAGGAGGAAGCTTGAGAGCTGTCCTGCTGGGACTAACTGTGCAGTGGAGATTGAATCCCGCATAGCCACAGAACTCAGCCTGTTCTGAGAGTAACCAGAAAGGGAAACGGACATGGACATCGCCGCGGCCACATGAGGCAGGAGGGCATTGTTTTGGGTGTGAAACGTGTAGGAGAGGAAAGAGGAAGAGGAGGTAAAGGAAGAATGGTTTTGAGAAAGTCATAGTGGTTTTGGTATTAAGGGAGGGACATGTAGACTTAATTTCTATAACACTTAAATATTCGTATTAGTTAAGATTAAAAGAGTATATACCTTTTATTAAAAACCATACAACAGGCTTATTATAAGATAACCAAAATAAGTTTGCAAACGAAATAGTTCTGTCTAAGTAATGGTGGTATTATACGAATATACGATAGACGACTTATCTCGCAGAATTGTTTTCTATGGGACTTATCTCCACTTTTTCTTTAAGCAGAGACTTTTTATAGGTAACTAACACAAATATACGTATCTTGCAGACATGCAAGTTCTTAGTTCCTAGATTTCTTTCGTTTGGAATACAACCCTTTTTATTTAACGACTTAAAGATTAAGTTTTATAGACCAGTGGATGGATGACATAAAAAACCTTGGATCAAATTTATTAATATCCTCTCGAGTCACCTTTTTCTATGTTTTTCTTTATATTGCATATTTTTGTTTAGTTGTTTTTACACAAAACAAAGCTTCAACAATTAAAATACGTAATAATCATTATTTCCAATTAAACAAGCGCAAAAACAAAGAATTTTAAAAACATTTATTTAAAAAGATTATTTTGCAAAAGAAAAAAATCAAATAATTCTGAAGTGTCAAATTTATATTTCGTGAAAACATGTTGAACTTATGACACCAACTGACGGACCAAAGGAAATACTTCGGACTGGATGCCTAAGTTCGATTTGTAATCAACGTTTTAAAATATAACACTTAAAATTTATTTGAATATTTTAAAAACATATTGTTTAATTAAAATTTTGATAGAAAACATTGTTCTGTAAAAAAAAATCAAATAACTCTTAAGTGTCAAATTTATATTAAGTGAAAACATGTTGAACTTATAACACCAAACTGACGGACCAAAGGAAACTCTTTGGATTGACCAAAGGAAACTCTTTGGACTGGATGCCTAAGCTCGATTTGCAATCAACGTTTTAAAATTTAACACTCAAAATTTATTTGATATTTTAAAAACATTTTGTTTAATTAAAAGCTTTTATAGATTATAATAATTAATTAAAACTTAATTTTCAAAAATATAGTTTTTATATATATAGTTTTAAATCAGGAGAAAAACATCATAATTATTTTTTAAAAAGAAGAAATTTAAAAAGAAGAAAGAGAAGAAAAGAATACCTTGTTGGACTGTTGAAGCGTGTAGCCCAGATACGAGCCTCGTCTGCACCACCGTGTTGGTGACGTGTCACAATTGTCGACGAAAAAAAACAGTCAGATTCTCCTCAGGCGAATGGAATGATGGAACCTTCTTCTTAGTTTCTTCACTTTCCTCTTTCTAGTTTTGCCCTGCGGTGAAATATATACTTAAATTAGGGGAAGAGACAAAGTTTTGGATCGACTCAAAGACAGAGGATGTGGAGTTCAAACCTTACGAATGACAAGTTTTTTTTGTTGCAGAGGTCATTATCGGCGACGGCGATTCTCGAAGAAGAAAAATAACTTTAGATGTGGATTTTTTTTTTTTTTTTTTTTTTTTTTTTTTTTTTTTTTTTTTTTTTTTTTTTTTTTTTTTTTTTTTTTTTTTTTTTTTTTTTTTTTTTTTTTTTTTTTTTTTTTTTTTTTTTTTTTTTTTTTTTTTTTTTTTTTTTTTTTTTTTTTTTTTTTTTTTTTTTTTTTTTTTTTTTTTTTTTTTTTTTTTTTTTTTTTTTTTTTTTTTTTTTTTTTTTTTTTTTTTTTTTTTTTTTTTTTTTTTTTTTTTTTTTTTTTTTTTTTTTTTTTTTTTTTTTTTTTTTTTTTTTTTTTTTTTTTTTTTTTTTTTTTTTTTTTTTTTTTTTTTTTTTTTTTTTTTTTTTTTTTTTTTTTTTTTTTTTTTTTTTTTTTTTTTTTTTTGGTCTCCAATTCTCGAAGAAGAAGAGGAAGAGAAGAACAGAGAATTATGATAATGAAGAAGAAGAAAATAATTAGATCAAAGGGTATTGTATAAGTAAAGGGTTGAGTTTGTTTAAAATGACATAAAAAGGGAAATTTTAGGGGTTTGATTTGATTGTTTCCTTTTTTCGACGAGTTTGATTTTTCTTCTCTTTTTCCCTTTTTATATATACTTTGGACTCCCCCACAAGAATAATAATTACAACGGTCACTTTTACCGATTACCGTTTACAACAGTCGTGCTCAAAAAGGTAAATTGCACTCACAAAATTTATATCAAAAAGGTGAGACAGAACAGAACAGAACTAAACTAAATTGTCTGACGCCATAAAGAGGGACTCTCTCTCTGATGCTTTATTAATTAATCAGAAGCTGCTATAACGGCTAGAAAGAATAAGTAACTTCTTTTGTCATTAATTGTTTCTTTAATTTCTAAATGGTTTTCAAATTTTTTTTTTTAATCAGGTTTCTTTGTATACCAATAATGTGTGTTCCAATATATTGTGATGGTTCCGAATTCAACACTAGTTTATGGAGCTTAAGGTATTGACACAAAATATCGTTATTTATTCAAACCACAACACTTTTTTTGTCTTCTTTGATGTTAGTACATACGAGAGAGCTTTGGAATTTGGATGGATTTTAAGATCCAATGTACGTCGTCGGAACTGGTTGCATCTTCCGCCGAGAGCATCATGGCTTGCTTGGAACAACAAATGTCAAGATATCTCTATAAAAGAATAACCAGAATCTATATGCATGATGATCGCTTTTTGCGTATATATCAATAAAGAACACAACGATTAAGATGACATCCATTACATAAAACAGAACTTGAAATAAGATACAGAATTATAACTAGTTGTGTAAACAAATTTAACTCTAAAAAAATAAAGTCAATCGTAAACAAACGTAATTAATCGCCATTACAACCTCAAACGTAAAAAAAGATATTTCTTCTACAAAATGTAAATATGGCTATATGTTTACAAATATAAATTCTTCTATATATATAAATCATTTATAACAATTCAGACAACTTCACGCGCCGGAGAAGGCGAATTCCTACAAAGAGGACACGAACCATGAATCTTAAGCCACGCATCTATACATTCAATTCAATGTGGAAGCAATGATCACATTCCGGTATGCAACGCACGGTCTCTTTGCTAGCATACTCCGATAAACAAATGGGACAAACAATGTCGTTAGTTCCCGGTAATCTTCTACTCTCTCCTAATTCCATTTTCTTATATGATTCTATTACTGACTCGTCTAGACCCGTCGTTACTATAACCTCGTTTGGCTGCAGGGCAGCGACGGCCACGTTGCGTTGTCTACGGGAAGCGAATGTTTCAGAGGTGCAAACTCCGATTGCAATACAAGTAGCAAAGATCGTGACCGGTCCAATTACGCTCAGGATTATTATTTTAAGCACATGTAGTCCCGTGTTGTTACCTGCAAAATCATTGTTTCCAAAGGCCAATTTAATCAAGCCAACATGTACGTATTATTTTTTTAATCTTTCTCGTCAACAAAAACTGGTGATAATTCACAACCCTGAAACAAGTGAAAAAATAGTAATCAACACGTCATATTGCGCATTATTCCTTTTTATATTCTTATTATATGGTTTTATATACGGAGTACGACATTCTAGCGTGTAACATGAAAAGATTGGATTTGATGTTTTGAAAACTGTAATTAAGCAATTAATTACTCAATAGTCAACGGCTCAATGTCAAATGTAATGCCTACTAAATTTTTTGTCCTAGTTGTTTAATGAGTGGATAATTATTTGAAAAACCCAATTTGTAGATATCCATTTCCACTAAGGCAACTTATTCTTCATTCATTATTATCAATGGAGTTAACTATATGAACTAAGAAGGAGAAAGAATTGGAGTAATTGGTACCTGATTTGTCAAAAGGGAAGCATTTCACTTGGAGAGAGGAATTGCTTATGAATCCACATCTCAAGTAATCCCTCTCACAATGGCTACAACTTGGAGAATCCCATTTCAACCAAAGGTCTTGATTCTTGAGATCAGTCGAGAATCTTGATTTCTCGACAACAACCGGCCGAGAAACCGGAATAGCTACTGTCTTGACGATCTGACAAGAAGGCAGCATAAACTTTGCGAGATCCAAACTAGTTGTAGCTAAGAACGAGGCCGTTGAATTGCTTAGACATGGGATGGAGTCAAACCCGGACGACTTTGCAACCTCATTAGGACAGCTCCAGAACGTGTAGTTGACAAGGTAGAGAGCAGAGAAAGGAGATCCCGATATGTCAAAGGTCAAAAGCTTTCTTACTAAGCAATTTTCGGGGTCGTAGAGACGAATCTGCTGCCTTATATAGTCGATCTCTCGGACAAGAAATGTTCCGGAATTAGGTAGCTTAAGAGCTGTCTTGGGACTGATTGTGCATTGGAGATTAAATCCGGCGTGACCACATAACTCAGACTGTCTCGAGAGTAACCAGAAAGGGAAACGGACATGAACATCGTCACGACCGCATGAGGAAGAAGAGCATTGTTTTGGGTGGTCTGAAGCATGTAGAAGAGGGACGATGCAAAAGAGGTAAAGAAAGAGTTGTTTTGAGAAAGTCATATTGTGGTTTTGGTACTAAGGGAGGGACATGAAGACTTGTTATTACACTCAATATAAATAGATAAGACTTGAGAGATCTATCTCTTCTTAATTAAATTAACAATATTCATTTTGTTGGTAAGATGAGGCAATAATATAATATTGTAGTCTGATGGATCCATGGAAAGGTCGTACTTGTTCTCTTTAAAAGATAATGCTCGTCAAGATACAATTTCAAGGAATTGAATGGAGACATGTTAACGGAAGACTAAAACTTTGTTATTATTTAAATCATGAGAACCCTTGCACACACTTTAAACATAATTCAACTGTCCAAAAATCTGGTAGCATTAAAAAATACATTTTCAAAAGGTCATTCAAAAAGATATACAGTAATTTTTCTTCAATATACAGTAACTAAAAAGACGGTCGTCAAAAGAAAAAACAAGTGATGTTCATCCACAGATTTCTAATTTGAATAACTCAGATTTCTAAAGAGTCATATATATACACACATCCGCAAAATCTAAGCCTACGTTGTTTTTACATTCATGAAAGAACCAATTAGGCATTCAAAGACATGAAAGAATCGAGAGAAAAAGAGCCGGCAAAGAGAGCTTTACTCATCTAAGAAAAACTATTAAGATTGAATGAAAACATAAGAAAAATGATTGTGTAAAGCTCAGATTCCACTGTACCGAAAGATCTATATATACTCATGGTAGATGATGATGATGCAGAAAGGCTTCCAATGAGGATAGTAATTGACTGTCCTGATTGGTATAAACGATCTCGGAATAGCTGTAAAGATTTAAGTATTGGACCAACACAGAGTATGTTTTCTCATTTAGGCGTTTTTGCCTAAAGAATTACTCTAATTGTGAATTGATGATTCTGCTCATTTCTGTGCTTCACTCTATTGACTCTTTTCTCATCGATTTGTCTATGTTCCTGTAAGAGTCTGTAAGGTTTGAATAAAGAGTTTAAGGATCGACTTGAGTGACAATTTTGGAGTTTCACAGTAAATTTGACCTCATTGATTGCTTAGCTTATTCACAGAGACGTATATATAGTGTAGGAAAGAGAAATGTTACAAAAACAAAAACAAAAACAAAAAAACTATTGTAAACACTTAAAATTGTCATCAAGGAAATATGTCAGAGTGAAATGAACCAACAACCCCAAAGAATGACAGATATGATGTCATATAAAAATACAAAAGCCAACAGGTTTATAAAAAGCCAACCACGAGTATATACCAGAGTTTTTGAGACAAACAAGAACAACATTTAGTGTTCCTGAGAGCTAACCACCTCATCGAGATGGTAATCCATCACATCGAATAGAGCTTCGAGGAATGCAGCTTCGCTCGTCCCTGGAAGCACCGCTTCTTGAGCTTCCTCTACCATTTCTTCCACTAGCGACTTCTTAGTCAGTGTTTCTCTGCACATTATGGTCCCAATCTCAAATGCTGTTAGTCCTCTTTCCACTCCTTTCTTCAGAAGCATTGTTGAGATTCTGAGCGTTCTAGCCGTCTCCACAGGCATTTTCCACCCATAGAACTTCAGTAGATCGATATCTTCCTCTGCGTCCAGTGATCTAATGTAATTTTGAGTCTCCACAGAGTACGGTTTCCTGGCTTGTGGCCAATATAGCCACTCGAACGTGCAATCTTCAAACTGTTGCAAGATACAAAAGTTAGTTTCATGACAATGTCAATATATAAGCAAAACTTAATAAAAGAAAGAAGAGTACGAGCACTTACGCTTTCAGGCAAGCAGTATCCATGATCGATAGGAACCAAAACGATCTTTCCGTTTTCATCTTTGGTCATCAGAATGTTCCCACCATGTCTGTCTGCGTTGGCAAGTCTGATATCCAGCACAGAAATCTTATGAACTTCCTCTACTGGAAATGAAAGTGGACCCATATCTTCACAGCTGCCATCATTCTCTGTAAACATCTGAAGTGACCCAATCTTGGTTTTGATTCCTTTGGGATGGTTAAACCCAGGATGGAGACATCCAATCATAGTTGTGGGAGGTACACCAGCAAAACCTATCTCTTCACCAGACATAGATCGGTTCCCACTTTTGGGATGATCCAAAACGTAAGCAGCGACTTCTCTTAACGCACCTTCACCAACTTTCGTTCCTTTCTTCAAACCTTCACCGCTTGGAGAAAGTGGTAAACCTTGAGGATTGTTTTCAGCCATTGGTTCCTCATCAATAGGCTTAAATACACCAACAAATTTGTTGCCTGATGGACCCTGCATGAAATAAGCACCTCCCGTGCCTTCTCTTGACCTAACCGGAGGATTCCCACTATTTAGTCCATCCGAAGCAGACTTAATCATATCTTGAACCACCAGAGGTACTTGAGCCTTGGAGTTGATAATCACCGGCTCTAAAGATAGCTTCTTAGGTGGCACAACGCAGTCAGGTTCACGACCCTTGTTATTATCACTACTAGCTTGTGGGGCAACAATAGACAACTCAAAGTTCTTCTCGACAGGCTTAGCTCGAACTTTAGCAGATCTCCGAACAAGAAGATGCAAAACAGAGTCATCGTTTCTGCAAATGTCATTAATAAGACTCTGATCCTCCAACTTCTCACCTTCGTAAAGCAACTCCTGTTCATCAGGATCAACAAAGTCACCACCACGTTTTTTAGAAATCTGCTTCTTGACATAGCCAATGTTCCTCCCTCTCTCAACATGGAACCTGCAGTGTTTACCACAGGTGGTCTTAACATCAAGAACCTGGAGATCAGAGAGCTTAAGAACCAAGTGAAGTATGTTGCCTTCACTGACACCGTAATCACGCATATTAGAATTGCTTCTAGCTAGTTCACGTCCCCCGAAAACAAGCTTCTGATTCCTCACAACAAACCCGCGGTAAGACTGAATCCGAAGCTTAACAGACTCAATAGAATCAGACTCGAGCACTCGCATGGGTATAACCGATCCGGGGAG
>NC_025688.1:29356018-29388326 GCF_000633955.1 Camelina sativa
CACTACTAGCTTGTGGGGCAACAATAGACAACTCAAAGTTCTTCTCGACAGGCTTAGCTCGAACTTTAGCAGATCTCCGAACAAGAAGATGCAAAACAGAGTCATCGTTTCTGCAAATGTCATTAATAAGACTCTGATCCTCCAACTTCTCACCTTCGTAAAGCAACTCCTGTTCATCAGGATCAACAAAGTCACCACCACGTTTTTTAGAAATCTGCTTCTTGACATAGCCAATGTTCCTCCCTCTCTCAACATGGAACCTGCAGTGTTTCCCACAGGTGGTCTTAACA
The DNA here is from genome assembly GCF_000633955.1 of Camelina sativa. Classification (NCBI taxonomy): domain Eukaryota; kingdom Viridiplantae; phylum Streptophyta; class Magnoliopsida; order Brassicales; family Brassicaceae; genus Camelina; species Camelina sativa. Next base: position 29,356,309 of record NC_025688.1, read on the forward strand.
TCAAGAACCTGGAGATCAGAGAGCTTAAGAACCAAGTGAAGTATGTTGCCTTCACTGACACCGTAGTCACGCATATTAGAATTGCTTCTAGCTAGTTCACGTCCCCCGAAAACAAGCTTCTGATTCCTCACAACAAACCCGCGGTAAGACTGAATCCGAAGCTTAACAGACTCAATAGAATCAGACTCGAGCACTCGCATGGGTATAACCGATCCGGGGAGAGTGAGGTAGATCATAATGGTGTCGTCTGGTAAGGAATCAACACAAGAGTTCGCACGAACCAGAGGCATAATCAAAGGCTCGCTACGAACCGGACTTAACGCAACACCAGCTGATGACATCCTTAATCAAGACTTTGGAGAAATCTAAGAACTTTCGTTTACGGAAAAAAAAAAAACAGGATTTGAGAAGACAAAATCCCTCGGCTTATATATATATATATATATATATATACACAAGCAACCGCAAAAAAAGCCCTAAAATCCCAAATCCATCGCGTCTTTTTCCAGAAAGAAACAACAAACCCTATACACAAACAAAAGAGAGCAGATCAACAGATCAGGGATCAGCCGCTGCAGGCGAATTTTTCAAGAATCGGTGGCAAATCCAGAGAAGACCAATCGGATTTCGATGACGACGTACCATATACAGAAAGAAAGAAAAAATTTATATATCAAAGAGAGCGGATTCTTACCAGAAGGAAAGAACCAAAGGGGTAAGGTCGGACAAAGCTTGGAGCTATAAAGGATTGATCCTAAGAATAGCAAAAAAGAAAAAAAAAATCAAAAGAGAGAGAGAGAGAGAGGGTTCAAATCAATGGCGTACAAAGCATTCACAGCTCGCGAAACCAGGGTCAATTGAGACGGGAGGTTTTTCAAACCAAAGGCAAAGGAAAGTAGGCAGGAAGGAAGGGACACGTGTCGTCACCTCCAATGCGTCGATGACGCGTCGTCTATTGAATTGGTGTACGCCCAACCAGTTTCGTTTTATTTTTATACTAATCCGTACTTATCTACCAGCTTCTAGTGACGGTTGATCACATTTTTCCATTTTTTTTTCACCTTGGAGTGGAAACCAAGCCAGGGAGACTTGGGGTTATTTATTATTTAACCGTTTCCGGTTTGAAACGGTACAATCGTAATCGTAATCCTAAACGTTGGGCCTTTAATCGACTCGTCTCAGATCTCTGTTCTATTCAACATGAACATGAATATATTTGCTACAGTTGCATCTAACCAGGCTCATGAACATGTTAGACACACCATTTGATAGCTTCCGATCCGAGTTGTAATATTTGAGTCACTGAACCAGTACGTACAACTGTAACCGTGTATGGAAGTTGTAATTTGAGCATGTACATTATAAGTTTCATCTTTTTACCAGGTTCATGAAGATCCGAGTACATGACTCAATTTGATAGCTTTCCTAATTCTCTGTTTGTGACTTCTTAAAAGACGCCATTGCCTTTATTTATCTCCCAAGATCACACACCAATTCCAATATCACACAAATTGTTCTCATAACTTCCAAACAATCCATTCGGAGAAAATCCACAACTTTCTATCACTCGTAAGAGCTATACGATTACAATAAAGCTAGGTTCCAAAACGAAGCAATTCGAATCAATATACAAACTAAGTGATTAATCACACTCAAACTGAGATAACAAGTTGATGAAACTACGAAAAGGAAAGAGAGCTAATAGAACTTCTCGTTATTCAATCAAAAGCTTAACAGATAGATTCTCAAACCATCAGGAAGAACACTCCTGACTCTTTACTAAACAGAAAAGTTATTGAACAGACTTAGAATTCCACTTAAGCCTTTACAACCCAATACACCAAACCAGAAACTCAACCAACACACACAGAAGATAAAAAAAAAAAAAAAGATGCGATATTGCATCATGTTCTTATTCATAAAACACCAAGAAGATAAAAAGGAAAAGACTCTATGTTCCTTAGATTCCAAAAGATGTTAACTTGTTTCAGAAAAGAAACACGAAAATATCTTTGATCACGATGAACTGGAACAATCCCAGAGAGATCACCATCAAGTGCCTAGTCATCTCTTGATGAACGTAATCCGCCAAAATCTCTTCCATACCTTCGTTGATGTGATACAGTAAATGAATTTTTGGTAAGAAAGATGCGTTAGTGTAACCTCGGGAAGACGAGAGACGCGAGAACTTGGCTGCGTTGTTGAGATTAGATTGTCGGATTGAAGAAGAAATGGAGCGATCGGTGACGAGATTGGTTGAATCCGGTTTGAGTTTCTGGGCTAGGGCAAAGGGGATTGAAGAGAGGTCTCTTCCCATTCCCAGTGGGTTTCTCACGGCGGTGGTGGCGGACGCGGAGGAGATTTGGCTCATCGAGAAAGGAAACGACTTTGAGAGAGAGGCTTTGTGGGATTGACGGTGGAGATCGAGGATAGTGCGGCGGAGAGACATCGCGACGGAGGAGAGAATTTGCCGGATAATGAATGTTCTGAGGATTTCAAGGAATTGAAATTGGATCTGATCGGAGAAACAAACCCTAAGTGAAATGAATCAAAGCAGAAGCTTCGTAGAGGAGAGGCGTTTTAGAAGTTGGGCTCTACAGCCTGGGCTTTGTAGATCTACTAAAAAGCCCAATAACAAATCCAAAATAGAATTTTTGATGAATTAACTAGGCCTGGGCATTTGGGTGTTCGGGTCGGGTTCAGGTTCGGTTCCTATCGGGTTCAGGTTATTTGGGTATTGACTTTAAGAAACCTGTAATGTATCCAAAATATATTTGGTTATGGATAGTACCTACTCGAACATATCCAAAGTACCCATAAAAACTTTAAATGTACCCACAAAACCCGAAAAACCTGAAATATAATTGTACAAACAGTTGTACAATCTAACAAATTCAACAAGAAACAATGAACTAAATCTTAAACAAATGAAACTGAGCATACCATGAAATCTTAAACAAATGAAACTAAGCATACCATGTCTCGCAAAACAATTCACAAAGATTCGAAGAGGGAGATTAAGGCAAACGGTTTTATGAAATCAAATCATATGTGATAGTGTGATATCGTGTATAATTGTTCTCGGGTATAAACAGGTATCTTCGGTTCCTCAGGTTCGGTTCGAGTAATATCTGATACCTGTGGTTATTTGAAAACGAAAACCTATTGATTATTTAGACAGAATTGGTTCGGGTCGGGTTCAGGTATTTTCGGATCGGGTTCGGATCGGTTCTTCGGGTTCGGTTTATTTGCCCAGACCTAGAATTAACAAAATAATGTGGGATGAAATGTAACATTTTGATTGGATTATATTAACGATATACAAGATTATGTGAACTATATATCAACTTGTTAGATTATATCAACTTGTTATAACTCTTGCTTCATTGGGAGACAAAAAAATAATAAAATCACTAAATATTTAGATGTTCTTGAGTATTTTGCTCTAAAATTAGTATGTTTGATGCCAAAAAGAAAAATCACATTAGAAATTGATTTTAAGTCCGTTTCAATCCATTAAATTGTGACTTGTTTGATGAGAATACAGTATAAGAAAATCAACATATTTAACACATGGATCACAAAGAAAGAAAGAAAAGTCAAAAATATCTCTCATACTTTATTTCATTTTCTTAAGTTGGAAAAATATTTCCCAAGATACAAATATGTGAATTAATGATCGACATACTAGGTATTATAACGTTAGTGGAATATACTAAAACTGGATTCCTTTCATTCTAAGAAAGAGAACAGAAATGAAAAAAAAGGATGTTATCTATTTCTCTAGTTGAACCGGGAAGTTACCTATACTGAAACAATGAAGCTTTTTGATCACCATCATGTGAAACCTAGCTAGAAATCACCAGAAACCTGTGAACTAGAAGATGGTAATGGCTGCTGCGTCGAGCTCGTTTCCGGCAGGTAAACCGCTGCTATAAGCTTCTCTTTCGTCAATGGATCCGACACGTTGTTAGACTTTACCACAAAAGTGTGAAACATTGTGTCTTCAGCTAACGATAACTTAGACTCCAATACGCTAACCTCTGAGTTTCTCATTGCTTGTATAATTCTTGAAGCTGGATGTGAATCCAACGGTGAGATCACTCTTACAACAACCTCTTCGTTTACAGCTTGAATGTCAACTTCGGGACTTTCAACTGTTCTGGTGGTCATCGATTCTGATAAGCTGCTCTCTGTTCTTACTCTTTCAGCTTCCATGATGTTTACTTTCTCTTGAAGCTCTTTGATGTAAGAAATTGCATCTCCAAGTAGAGAAGCTTTGTCCATTTTGGAAATGTTCGGAACAACTGACCGTAATGCGTAGAATCTTTGGTTAAGCTTCTCGCGTCTCTGCCTCTCAGCTTCCACATGGTTCAATGGCTCTTCTCTTCCGTTTGCAGGCTTTCTTCCTCGCTTTCTTGGTCTCTTCTCATCAATAATAGAAACTGTTCCTGATGCTGCTAATAAGCTCGCTGGTCTTTTCGCAGTACAAGAATCTGATATTTCTAGTTGAGTGTTTGTAGATGGATCCGAAGAAGCGGCTATGGATAATGCCGCTAATTCAATCTGCGTCTTGTAATTGCTATTATCTAAAACCAGATTCACATTCTCTTGCACTTTCACATCTTCTCTCTGAGTTGTGTAACCACCAAATGTCGTTGGACCTTTGTTATTATTATTATAGCCATCCCAACTTTGAGGAGTGAACCTCTCATCCAAGTTTCTTCTCACATCGAGCTTCTTAGGATACGCGTGGGCTACATGTTCTGAGTTATTCAAATCCTGCCCGAAGAGCCTGTGAATCCCTCCACTCATGTTGTTAGTGTTTGAAGTCACCATCAAAGGAGGTATAACTCTCCTCATGAACAAAGCTTGAACAGACTTAACCAAGCCAATGTTTTCAGGCAAAGACCAAACAGAACCAAGCTCAAGAACACCAGCATCAGTAGGAACCATAACAATCGTTCTGATTCCAGAAGATTTCGCCATAAAAGACCTGAAACAGTAATCAGACTCCGAGTTAACCGCATCAGAGAGCCAAACATGCTTCCCTGAAGCACAACACCTCCCAGGACCACCTTCACCGTGGTTGAAGAAGAAATACATAGAAGCTAAGAAGAAAATCTCAGTAGCAGTAACTTTCTCTAAGCTCAAAGCATAATTGTCTTCATCTGATCCACCAAACAACCTATGAAGCTTCTGCAACACTCTCTTCCTCATATCTTGCCATGTCTCTTCATCTAATCCCATGTAGTTAAAATGATAAGACCTAAGAGCTTTTGATTCCTCTTCCTCATTAGGCTCTCGACAACACCCATCTCCCCAACCTAGGACCTGCTGTCCGGATCTAGACATGGTCTGTTGCCAGAAGATAGCATAGTTCCAGCTGAAATTCTCAGAGTTTGGCAATTCTACGAGACTAGAGAGCTTCTTATTCAAACTATCGTCAGTTCCCATAACCAAAAACAGATTCTGATTCGAATTTGAGTTTGCTCTAAGAAAATCAGAAGCTAAATGCCCTAAAACGGCACTTACCATCGATTTCTCTTCATCATCCCAACCCAAATAACTCATACTCATCTATTTCTAATTTATCTCACCAAACCCAAAACCAGAAAATCTCTGTAACCTCAAACAACTCAGTCGGAGAAAACAAAACCTTTCTTCTACACAACTTAATGATAGACTCAATAAAGCTTGAAACCATATAAACTCGAGTCTATCCAGCTTCAGATTCCAGTGACCAAATTCTTAATAAACACACAAAAAAGGTCGGAACTTTGAACAATTTGAAGAACACCCACCAGGAAAAAAAAAATTGCAAACCCAGTGATGAATCACGCTCGACAGAAGCTTGTGGCGGTTAAGAAAACTCTCGCCGGAGAATGATTCCAGAAAGCTTTGATTTTTACAAACAAAGTGAACAATTGAATGAGCTTTGAAACTAGAAAAGTCATACAGACAAAAGAATAATAGAGTATGAAAACAAAGAGATTGAAGAAGATACAGTTAGAGAGAGAATAAGAGAGAAGGAGACAAGACTGCTGGGGTAAACTTCGTATGAGAAAGCTCTTTTTAAGAAAACCCAACCGTGGTTATTACTTATGGCACGTTAATGACTTTGGGTTCTTCAAGTTAACCATGGTTGAGTTGAGTTTATCCAAGGTTTAGAATTAGAAACCCGTTTAATCTGTGATTTATTTATATACTCTCTTTCCAGATTTTAAGATCACTTACTTTTTGATTGTTTCTCTGCGGAGAAAGATTTTACAAAAAAAAAAAACAATATATTTTCATTTATTTTTGCAAAATTTATCGGTTAAGCTTTATCTTCTTCACTGATCCGATTAATACCAAAATCTCGGTTGTCATTAATTTTGTCTCCCAATCCAATTAATTCGTAAAGTAGTTCTACAGTAAATAATTAACAGTGATGTTATTAGGGAAACAACGTGATTAGCGAGTGCGTAATAGTGTTTCATATACACACGTGTGTCTGTAACTACATGAGATGAGATTCAATATATATATATATATAGTATATATTAATGTGCTTAAAAGAAAATAAAAGATCACATGGCCGAAATATTTAAAATTTATTCTGTACTAAAATGTAGTATTGAATTAAATTTGTTTGTTTTATTTTCGCTAACCAATAAAAATAACTCACATGCATAAAGAAACAAGAAAATATTGTCTGAATTGTCTGGTGGGGTGTTTGTTTGTTATTTCAGACATCGTTATTAACGTGGGTCCACTTTATAGGACTAGTAGGTTTTATTATTCTTATCAACACTCCTTCAAAATTCAATATATAAAATAGTAAGTTTCTATATATATATATATTTAAAGTTGGAAAGAAAATATATTTGTCGCATAGGATATGCGTGAATCTCATGCCCAACAGTAACGTTCAACAAAAGGAGTCTCGTTCTGTGAGAGAGAGCACATGTGATGACTCTAACCTACTTTTTTTCCTATCCTCATGTCTTTGTAATTTTCTTTTTGTTTTCTTCCCTGGCCTTTAATTAATTTTCGATTTATTTTTAAAACTTATGTATTGTTTACAATATGATTATTATTTATAGCCTGTGTTTAAGTTTTAATATTGCATGAGTTTTATCACGGGTTATGTATAAATACGAGATACGTCTCACCACGTTTTTATGGGAAGATTCTCTTTTTTTTTATATGTACAGTACTAACTAAAGTAGTTTAACATCATCAAATTTCTAGTTATTCGTCTATTGTTTCTACCAAATTTCATATTTATGTCTTCACAAGATACTTTTCTATGCTATATGCAATGATGGCTTTTCACCGGATCTTACTTGCGATCCAGGCAAGGTTGGCATAGCTCCAATTTATCCCACATACCATATATCTTTTCATTTTTTTTTTTGACAATCAAACCCCACCATATATCTTTTCATTTGTATGAGCTAGCTAGTACCGAAATGTGAACTTGTCAGCGTATAAACGACCAATAATCCCACAATATCAAAACGAATGTTGAAAACCAAAAATATGCAAACGTTTACACAACATGTTTTTATGTGGATTAGAAAATTCCAGTCAATCAATCGTTTTGTGATAATAATTCTGAAATGATAATCATATATGTATAGAGAAACTGCAATAAAATATGTGATGTATATATGATCGATGTACAATGTACAATGTGACGTGACATGCAAAATTTGACCCTTTTTATTTTTATAGATTAAGATGAAAACGCCATGATTGGTGTCTCTTTGAGTAATCTGGAAGTCGCACCAACTTAGAGATTCCATTGTCTTCTCTTATCGATCAAAGTCTTATCTCATCCAATCTAATTTAATCAACTGTGTATAACTACATATTTTTTGCGTAGGCTCGTTAATTAAGACACTTATGATCTTGAAATACTCTTTCGTTTAAAGAGAATTTGTATTCGTATTTTTTTATATACATAACGACAAGATATGCGTATATAATTGAAACGAACTAAAATAAAGTAGACAATAATACTATGAGATAAGACTTATCATCTTTAGTGCGAGCTAGATTTATAAAAACCCGTCGAAATTTCAGCATTTCATTGTGGTATATTGTTGTTTCGCGGTCAATGAATTGGTCTTGGGTAGCCTACTGTCACTTCAAGGTGGTCTATCTTCTTGGTGGTTCTCACTATTTATAGGGTCTTAAGACCTTTTTATCTTAGTTTCAGTATTTATTGTATTTTTTGTTCTTTTTACTATAGTTGCTCGCAAACTTGTTTTACCCTTTGTTGTAGCTTGTTCCGGGTATTGTGTTTCTGTTTAAGCAATACATTATAGTTTTTTTTCCTCATGTATAAGTTAGTTGGTTGCATTATACTCTTCTTAGAATGCAATATCAAGAATCTTGTAACTTAAGTTAATGGAATGTATATTTGAAAAAAAAAAAATACTATGGGATAAGAGTGGGAGAGTAGGGCTCACTGACATTGGAAACGTATGGCAAAGAGCGAATGAGATGAGGAGAAACGTGGGGTCATTTGTGGAGAGACACTCGTGACTACGGTGGTCTTTATTGCAGACAATAACTTCTCCTGTCTCACATGACGCATTGCCCTTTTTTTTATTTCTTTCTTCAAAACGTTAAAACGTTAAAACGTAAAAATGATTTGTCGTGTTTCACTTCTTTTGGTCCTCTCAATTTCGCATTTCCTTTTTCTCAATTCTAACCAAAAACAAAACGCGTCTATCCATTTTCGTCGTAAATGAGAAGTGTAGGAAGATATTTTAAACATCTCATCAGTTGTACTCTTTTGGATCTTGTCTAGGATTTAGATATATCATATATGTTTAATTATTTTGTTATTCAAAAGTATTTACTTTTATTTTGTTATGTATTCCTTTTAATTGGCTCATTTGAGCTAATCATGTAAATTGTATATATATTTTGTTTTACTTTTTCGAATGTTGCCTATCTGTATATAAGTACAAAATAAAACTAATCTACAGAGGGGGGGGTAATTAACGATTTAGGAAATCACGGGGAAAATCAGATAGCAAACTGGGAACAAAAGGGCCTTATAAATAAATAAAGAAGAATCGCTTTGTTTACTTATTTTTCTTTTCTATTTATATATATCACGCGTTTTTCGTGGGCTTTCGATTGGGCCCCGTGACGTCGACATTTTTATTATATTTAAAATGTAGGCAAAATTACATCATGCGCCACGTGGCCTTCATTGTTTATCATCGTAATCTCTCACGTGTGACAAAAGCCTCACAAATGCTAGCTAACGCAGACTTAACGTAATGGGTTTTGGGTTAAGTTTAAACCCAAGAGTTAATTCTGGGTTTTGGGTTAAGTTTAAACCCAAGAGTTAATTCTTAGTGTTAGTTACTCTTCTGGCTTTAACATAGCACAAAAACAGAAGAAGAAAAAACGCCATCAAATTATTAATTGTTTGAGTATGAGAAATTATTTTTTCTTGATTACGAAAGTATGTTTTTCATATTGTAGACAAACGAACGTGATGATAAGCTTGGACCAGCGCGTCAGAGACGTTGACGGCTTTGAGACAAAGTCCAAAGAAAGTCTACGTCTCGTTTCGTCGGCATTTTCTTGTATTCCAAATCTTCTTCCCTTTTGTAGGTTAATTCACTACACGACTTTTCGCCAATACCACTCTCCACACGCTTTGCAACACGTTTTTTGTTACGGACTTTTGATTTAATTTTTTCCCCAAATAATTTATTTTTGTTTAAGAACATGAAGTAGTAAATAAAAGCTACAGTATTAGATTTATTCTAAGTCATATAAATGCACGCACCGACAGACTCGGATACTACAAAAGTTTTACCGACAAAAATTCTTGCTCTGAAACCATTGGACGTACTTTATTATGTCAACGCTCTCGTTAATTATATCAAAAAAAAAACAAATCAAATGTTTGTGAGGTTTGTATATTCGGGGTTCAGCCCATTAAATTCGTGGGCTTTTAAGAAAAAATAAAAAGCCCATTTAACCGACTTACTCTCTCGGGTATAGGCAAAAACCAGATAACCCGACTTGTTGCGCTCATCGGAAAATGATTCCAAAGTTCTAAAAAGTTAAATGAAAAGATCTCTTTGAAATAAAAAAGCTTTCCGTTTCCCTCTTTTGAAGTACATCAGAAACCCTAAAAATCGCTACTCTCTCGTCTCTCTTCGCCGTCCTCTTCGCTTCATCTCTCCCGGCGAAACCCTAATCGAACACCTCCGATTCGATCCCCTAGTGTTCTAAGAAAGATGGAGTGGAATCAGACTACTCTACAGTTCCTCTCGCAGTGTTTTCTCCACACGCTCTCTCCGGTGCCGGAACCTCGTCGATCAGCTGAGAAATCACTAGCGGAGGCCGCCGATGCACCTAACTACGGCCTTGCCGTTCTCCGTCTGGTGGCTGAGCCGTCAATCGATGAACAGACGCGTCACGCCGCTGCTGTCAACTTTAAGAACCATCTCCGTTCGCGGTGGCTACCTTCCGCTGATTCTGGTATCTCGCCGATTGTAGATTCGGAGAAGGAGCAGATCAAGACACTCATCGTCTCTCTCATGCTCTCTTCTTCTCCTCGTATCCAGAGCCAGTTGAGTGAAGCCCTAGCCGTCATCGGTAAGCACGATTTCCCCAAATCTTGGCCTGCTTTGCTTCCTGAGCTTATCGCCAACCTTAAAAACGCTGTTAACGCTGGCGATTATGCGTCCATCAATGGTATTCTTGGAACCGCTAGTTCGATTTTCAAAAAGTTTAGGTATCAGTATAGAACCGATGATCTCTTTACTGATTTGAAGTATTGCCTGGATAGTTTTGCTGCTCCGTTGACTGAGATATTCCAGAAAACGTCTTCGTTGATTGATTCTTCTGCGAGTTCTGGTGGCTCAGCTGCGATCCTGAAGCCTCTGTTTGAGTCCCAAAGGCTGTGCTGCAGGATATTTTACTCGTTGAACTTTCAGGACTTGCCAGAGTTTTTCGAAGATCATATGAAGGAGTGGATGGGAGAGTTTAAGAAGTATTTAGCTTCAAACTATCCCGCCTTGGAAAGCACAAAAGAGGGGTTAACACTTGTTGATGATCTTCGCGCTGCTGTTTGCGAGAATATCAATCTTTATATCGAGAAAAACGAAGAAGAGTTTAAAGACTTTTTGAATGATTTTGCATTGGTCGTCTGGACATTGCTCCGAGATGTGTCAAAGTCTCCTAGCAGGGATCAGCTAGCTACTACGGCAATCAAGTTTTTGACCACTGTGAGCACAAGTGTTCACCATGCTTTGTTTGCGGGCGACAATGTAATCAAGGAAATTTGCCAGAGTATTGTGGTCCCCAATGTTTGTTTGAGGGCTGAAGATGAAGAAGTTTTCGATATGAACTATATAGAGTTTATCCGTAGAGACATGGAGGGAAGTGATGTGGACACTAGAAGGAGAATAGCTTGTGAGCTACTCAAAGGACTTGCCACCAACTACAAAACACAGGTGACAGAAGTAGTTTCTGTTGAGATACAGAAGCTCTTGAGTTCATTTTCAGCAAATCCGGCTACGAATTGGAAAGACAAGGATTGTGCAATTTACTTGGTTGTCTCTCTATCTACTAAAAAGGCAGGGGGTGCGTCTGTGTCTACAGATCTCATTGATGTTCAAAGCTTCTTCACAAACATTATTCTCCCAGAGCTGCAAAGCCGCGACGTCAACAGTTTTCCAATGCTAAAGGCAGGGTCCTTGAAGTTTTTAACTCTGTTTCGTAGTCATATGCCAAAGCCTTTTGCAATGCAGTTGTTCCCAGAGTTGGTCCGGTTCCTTAAAGCAGAGTCGAACGTGGTCCATTCTTATGCTGCTAGCTGCATAGAGAAGCTCTTGTTAGTGAAGGAGGAAGGCGGACAGGGTAATAGGTATGCTGCTGGTGATATAAGTCCGTTTTTGCTGCAGTTGATGACGAACCTGTTTGATGCGCTGAAGTTTCCAGAATCAGAGGAGAATCAATATCTGATGAAGTGTATAATGCGGGTCCTTGGTGTTGCTGATATCAGTGCTGAGGTTGCTGGACCTTGCATCGGGGGATTGACCTCTATTCTCAATGATGTTTGCAAAAATCCTAAAAATCCTATATTTAACCACTATCTCTTTGAGTCTGTGGCTGTACTTGTTCGACGGGCATGTGAACGCGATATTTCTCTTATATCTGCTTTTGAAACGAGTCTTTTCCCAAGCCTCCAGATGATTTTGGCCAATGATATCACTGAGTTCTTGCCTTATGCGTTTCAGTTGCTGGCTCAGCTTGTTGAGTTAAATCGACCACCTCTCGCCCCAAGCTACATGCATATCTTCTTGCTGCTCCTCTCGCCTGAGTCATGGAAGAGAAGTGGCAATGTTCCAGCGCTTGTGCGTCTGCTTCAAGCTTTTCTGCAGAAAGCTCCTCATGAAGTTACTCAAGAGAATCGGTTGAGTCAAGTGCTGGGGATATTTGAAAAGCTGGTTGCATCTCCTAGCACAGATGATCAAGGCTTTTATATCCTTAACACGATTATTGAGAATCTGGACTACAGTGTGATTGCACCTTATATGAAGGGTGTATGGGGTGCTCTGTTCACACGCCTTCAAAACAAAAAGACAGTCAAGTTCCAGAAGTCGCTAGTAATATTCATGTCGCTTTTCTTGGTGAAGCACGGGCAGGCTTATCTAGTGGAGACTATGAATACCGTCCAGCCAAACATCTTAACTGCAATCTTGGAGCATTTCTGGATTCCGAACCTGAAACTGATCATGGGAACTATCGAGGTCAAGTTAGCAGCAGTTGCTGCAACAAGACTCATATGTGAGACTCCGGCTCTCCTGGATCCATCAGCTGCTAAACTCTGGGGGAAGATGCTTGACAGTATAGTGACGCTTGTTTCAAGGCCTGAGCAAGAAAGGGTCCTCGATGAACCTGAAATGCCAGAAATCTCAGAGAATGTTGGATACACAGCTGCATTTGTGAACCTTCACAATGCTGGGAAAAAAGAAGAGGATCCTCTCAAAGACATCAAGGATCCAAAGCAGTTCGTGGTTGCATCTGTTTCTAGGCTTTCTTCTGCTTCTCCTGGTAGGTTCCCACAAATAATTGGTGAGAATCTCGAACAAGCTAACCAAGCAGCTCTGATCCAGCTCTGCAATGCTTACAACTGTGGGATTGCTTGAAGGGGTAAGTATTGGTATTAACTAACTTGAAGAATGTTTTCAGACTGTATCCAGGAATCAATCTTGACGTGATTTTAAAATTGGTTTGGCAGGAGGAGAGATGGGTTTGAGGAAAAAGAAGAATGGGAAACAAAGCATCGTTGCATTGGTCATGCATATTTTTGTCTTAAATCGGGAGTTGCATAGCACTTGCAAGTTTAGATTAGAGAAAGAGCATTATCTTCCAAAACTTGGATTTACTCTTTTGGCTTTGGCATTTTAATGGTGTCTGTCATGTTTTTTTTCCTTAAAAAAGTAAAGCATGTTGATCTCTGTATGGTTATGGTACTACTATGTGTTTTATGTGCATTTTGTCGGTTGTCATGGTCATGGACTATATGGTTTATTATATAAATNGGGGGGGGGGGAGCAAGCATTGTTCTTAAATCTTCGTTTTGGAAAATTAGTTAATATGTGGGCTTGTAATCGAAGTTTGTCTAGCTTTCATCGTCTTGTGTGGCCCATTTCATTTGACATTTCAGATTTCAGTATCATATTTTTTTTGTTAGCCTTTTTGGTATACATCTTAATTTTGAATTCCGTTCTTGATTAATTCTGAGCTTAATTTTTTTTTTGTTTTAACCTTGTTACTATATAAAAAAGGGAAAGAAAGAGAGAGAGTAAATGGGGAACAAGAGGTGATAATAGCCTAATAGGGGTTTATTATAGTTGGTGCTAATCATATGGACCTATAGGGGCAAAATGGTAGCTTTTTTATTTGTTTAATTTTTGACGACAAACTAATATTAACCGTAAGTTATTTACTTAGCAAATATAACTGTTGAAAAACATTTGATGTCTTGTAAATCATTTATATCTTCATATTCAAAACTTTATACTAGTCATAAAATCTCTACAACAAAACATTAAGTTCCGGCTGGTATATTGTCCTGGTGCCCATAAAATATGGCTCTCGCACGTTGGCGATATCAATGATTGTCATGTTTTTGTTCCTTGCACCCGCTTACTTATGTGTTATAGATACTTAGATTTGTATATGAAAGATGCATATAATATGAGTAAAGAGAAATAATGGAGTGGGAGAGAAAAAGAGATTGAGACCCATCAGTGTGAGAGACTGAGAGGCAGAGATGGTCATATATCATAAGATCATGTGATTTATCATCTGGTCCCCTCGTTTTGTTTCTTTTCTCCTTTTCGTTTTATGATATAAGAAAATTGCATTTTAAACAAATACTGTATATTACAGTGGACCAACCATTGTTAATAATTTATATAGTAACTTTCTTCTTTCTGACTCTTTTTGAACTTTGTTTATAAATGTAAGTTTATATTTATGTGTGGGCTTGAAGTAGATCCAATTCACTGAACCCACACTCCAACATAGTGTAATTTTTTTTTTGTCTTTTTTATTTATTTATTATATCACTCGATAGCAAAATCTAGGCTTTGTGGAAATTCGATCGATTGCATATGTATAACTAAGCCAAACTACTTAGAGTGATTTTGGGGATAATATTTAGTTAAATGATTTGTTATAAACAGAGTTGAGAGAAACAATTGTTAGCGAGTCTAGCTACCGACGTCCGACGTTATGTTATTAAGAGACATCACAATATTAGTTATATATTACGAATTAGAAGGAAAAAAAAATGGAGTGTTTTCTTCTTTGGCTACTAATAATGTTTTCTCCACTAATTATTTAAAGAAATTTGACCAATCCTTTGTCAAACATGTGTGAGGTACCTTTATTTTTATTTAAAAATGGAAAAGGTAAATAAAAATAAACACAAACAAGTACTAGGAATCCTTTCCTTTATACATATCTGCCATTTGGTCCATTTCCTACAAATATATTTGAAAATTTACGAAAGAGGCTAATCATGGAGTGGGGAAAAAAAAGAGAAGACACCACAAAACAAAGATTAGAGAAAATTATATTTTCATACAACTTTTAAGTTTGTTGCCGCATATAATAACGAGAATTTATTTTTACTTCTAGGAGAATTTATTTTTAAACTTTCTATGTCTCTTTGCTGTAAGATTCAATGTGGTAATATTTGTTTTTGTTGATGTTAATTGTGCTAATGTAATATCCAAATATATAAAATTTAAAATTTTCTATGTCTCTTGTAACATTAATCGTGGAAATAATTGTTTTTGTTGGTGTTAATTGTGGTAATCTAATATCCAAATATTATACAGTGTTAGAATTTAGTAGGATATGTACTGATATTATATGTATATGTATGTTATATATTTTTATTTTCTTTTCTGTTTTTATTTTTGGGTCATCCATTAATAGCATTCCATTATTATTTGAATTTGAATTAAAATGATCATAAAAAAATGGTACGACTACGAACTACTATTATTGATATCCTCAGTCGAGCGGATCTCAAATAGTTGGAGTCGTACGGACGATTTTGTTACGAGATTACCCCTTTAACGAAACACTTTTATTTATAGAATTTACTTATTTTTTATTTATTGTTGATAAAAAGGTTTGCAATTATACTATTTTATATTTATAGGATTTCAGTGGTCTTTTCTATAATGGGATTTGAATGGTTGCTATTGAATCAACATGTTGTTGCTGCTAGTGCATAACAAACATGTGTTTGATGTTTAATTATTATGCAATTGGATATAAAATGTTGAATGTATAATAGAAATTGATCAAAAAGGCTTAAATGCTTTTTAATATATTTGCTTAAGTGAGTTCTTTCATTATATTTCTGGTGGTCAAAGATTGTTTGGTTGCAAAATTTCATATTCCAAAATGCCATATTAGGGTTTAAGTTTTGAGAACTCATATCTGAAACTGATGTATCATAAATTGTTGTTCTATATATATATATATATATATATATATATATATATATATATAGGTGAATAACAGTTAATAATTAATAGCTAGCATACGTGATTCCTTGCGTTTTGCATCGTGTACTAAATGTGACTAAAACCATATAATAAAATCAAAAATCAGAACCGTATAAGTTGCCACATGTGTGTGTCTGTGAGATCACACTTCAGATTGATCCAGGTTTCAGATCATGTGCATGCATAAACTTGCATTTTATAACTATATAATTAATCGACCAGGAACATTATAAGAAGTTGAGATAGAGAGTGGTCTTTTTGATTTGCATATGTCTCCTCGTACTAATTATTCATTTTAAATCGCTTGCACTTTATTATATATTTCTGTGGCAACATATTTAACAAGCTGGTCGGAACATGCCAATAGATATCTGCATGTAGCTTACTCCCCCATGTGATCAAGCTTTAGCCTGATTTTTTATAACACCATTTTGTTCCCGATAATGAAGACTTGTCAAACGAAAACATTTACCGGAATGTGCATTGGTCAAGTACGTGCAACCAACCTGAATTTTTCATGGAGAATGGAATTAATTGATGATTAGGTCAAAACTTTTGTAATATCACGGTAAATTTTTTGGCATTTAATATTTTTAGTAAAAAATTTATGCTATAGAAGATAGTCGAAACTTGAAACACATGTCAAGAAACGATTTGGTTTTCATTGATATGATCATATGAAACACTCTAATTTAAAAATCCATCTAATATGTGTTTATATATTCGTGCCTAAGATTCGTAGCGATTGGAAAGAAAACAAAAAAAAGTCTGGTACGTAATATATACGAGGCATGAGGTTATTTATATTGGAGGCAGCGAATCTAATTTGACTAAACTATAGAGAGATCCTATAAGTTTTCCCGGTCCACAAATATGCACCAGTACTTGATTATTAGAACCTTTATACAATGTTAGTTTATAGTTATGCAAAGAGAAACCATAACAAAGCAAGCGTGAATCCAAACGCATTCTTCAGAGTTGTAAATAAATTGACAAGTAGCAGTTGAAAAATACACGGAATCTAATCTCTAAATCCTGACCGAATAAATGGATCGGATCCGTTGCACCGATGGGTTACAAAGATAAACCTATTATAATTGATCCCAACTTTATTCTCTTGTTTTTTTTTGATGTTTTCTTTACTAGCCAAGGTCCATGAGCGCAGTGTTTCTCAGATTCCCTACGAGTTATGAGTGACCTTACACCTTACGTGAACGGAAGGGTCATTTTTCTCAAGAATTAAATTATATTTCTGCTTGCTAATTCTAGTCTGAAATATGTATGTCCAACCTCCAACCGTCTAACGTGCGAGTGTGAGAGGAAACAAACTACACTGGATCAGATTAGTAACATAAATAGTGGTAAGAAAAACTTCTAAAGGAAGAAAGCCATAAATGATAGCATAATAACTACTAATATAAAAGTAAGAAATGTCAATCTAAAATAAACCATGATACTGTTTTTTTTGGCAGATTCTAGCTACAAGTGAAAAAATCTTAAATAATTTATGTACTCATAGAAAACGAATAGTGGAAGATATTTCTCAAGCCCCAAAACATATGTAATGTCCAATCAAACTAGTGAAGATTTTTTTTAATATGTTAAGAACTTAAAAGTCAGTATTTTTAAGTAAAAAATGATAAAAATTAGTGCAATAGTAGTATTCAAGATAATAGATACGCCGTTGGAATAAAATCTTCTTTTCTTGAATGTGTTGTTAACTTAAGCCAACCATTTGATTCTTCTCTTTACTGCAGCTAATATTAATTTTAAACAACCAATGCAATAACCATAAATTTCTTTTTGATATTTTACTCTTGATAATTTTTCATTGTTTAAGTCTCCATATTCGATATAAGGTCATGATGTCATTTTCTCGTAAGATCACTTAAAGAAAGAAAAAAACCGATGACGATCTAGTAGTTGAGACATGCATATCTGTAAAACGAATATTCCTTTATTCTTATTCATCGAGGTGGCGATTATGACTAAACGAGTGATTAACTATAATTGCCCAAAAAAATGAAATGGGCAAAAGTAATAATTACAGCAAAAGTAGTAGAAAAATATTGTTTGTTGTGAAATGAATTCAATTGCACCACTAATTAAGCAATTAACAATACAATAATCATATTCCCATCCGTGCGTTCCCATCCACTTTAAATAATCATATTCCCAACCAACAATTTGAAGCAAACGGTCCTCTACTTTTTATTGTTCGTTTTCTCTTTAACTATATTCTAATCATGTTTATTAATTATTATCTGTAAAAACTACCTTTGTGCGTTGAAGTATATTTACAACTTGAGAGTAAAATGTACATTTGACATCACTCATCTTGAGTTAACTATATTACATATTATTATCATTTTGCCAAAAAGTTAACTATATACATATGGTTATAGTTGTGGAAACCTTTGTTTATTTTTTTAACAAGAAGTCAACAAGTATATACAGTATATTTGGTTAAAACAAAACATTATGAAAATTAACTGGACCAGCTTCAATAGGAGAGAACAGAGATGTCCTTTTGTAATCGAGCAGCGTCTGAAATTAATACGGTCTACGCGTGTTTATTTGTGGTTCGCCCAATACAGCATGGCCATTGCCTTCCCTCTGACGTGTCGGAGCAACTTATACGTCGTCTTTTTCATTAATTTTCGCATATATATTTTTATTTGATTTTTTTTTTCACGTTTTATTATTATGTTGTTGATGTCACTAAAACATATAAAACATTGTTAATTGTTTGATAATAATTTTATGTACCTTCCGAATGACAAAATAATAGGCGGTGCCGAAGAAGTTGATCATGAGAAATAAACCGCGTAAATATGATTTTAATGGGAAGTAGAAAAAATTAAGCGGATCATGTAAATCATATATGATCACTATAAAAAACGATATCGAAATTCGGAATAAGTTATGTAGTGTAATGGTAATATATATATATATATATATAGTTTTCACTATTTACTTGTGTAAAAATGTTTTATTAAGTAATATGATGAAATTGACTCGTATAAATGTTTTTTCGAAGTAACATAAAATAAAAGCCACACATGATTTGGTGGGGTTAAACATGATTTTCTTCATGAATTTTTTTCCGCTTTCTATGTTCTTTAGTATCATACTCGTATTATTAAAACTTTTTGGTTTTATATAATGTAAACTTAAATCAACGTAGAGTATTTTTTGATGTTCGTGTTTAATGACGATGGACTTCTAAAGAATACATACAATAATTTTGATTCGCACTAATACAAAACTATTATAGTTTCATAATATGCAAAACAAAACTCAGTAGTTTCATTAGAGCGTGAAGAGAAGGAAGAAGCAAGAAAGAGAAGTTGAATTAAAACGTGAAAAAAAAAAAAAAAAAGACTCGCTCGCATAGCAAAAAAGTTCTTCTCTGATTAACCCATAAAACGTACGTTCGATGATGAGTTGGCAAAAATCTCTGCCGGTACATTCACGAGCCAACACGTTCGCCTGCCACGTTCCAGACACAAGCTATAAAGTAACGGTACCGTCAAATCTAACAAAACTATTCGTAACGGAAATTAAAACAACAACATCATCTTTTTGGCTTCCGCGCCTTATTATGGTAAAGAAGCTACTTCTGCCTGATTTTTGACTAGCCTCTTTCTCTTTGTAGTGAAAACAAAAAAAAACTCTACTGATAAGACATGTAATTCACTAGTGTTAGCTATTTAAAAAAAAATCAGAACCAGTATGTCATTAACGGTCCAGATTCGTTCGTTTGTCACAATAATTGTTGACCATATACGTTTCTTTAAAAAAAACTCAAGAAACAAAAAAACGGCAAACAGTTTGTAAGTGAAGAGATGAAACGACACGGAGTTTGAAATAAAGATGATAAGGAAGGAAGACAAAAAGGCCAAGAGGAAGAGAAGGGAGAGCGGTTTCGTAACTGAAACTGAAGAAAAGCTAAAGAGCAAAACCCGGAAAAAAATAAAAATAAAGAGAAGAAGAGAATTTAATTTATCTTTATCACAATTTTGTGCTTTTGGTAATGAATTTATTATGTGTTCAGTAATGAATTGAATACAGACATAACCGTCGTGTCTCTCGTTAGAGAAATGAGAGTTCTTTTGTTGGTTTTTTTACTTAAGCTTCCTTCTTCTTACCCTTCTTTGATGACTCTCTTGTCTTCTTCTTGTTTGTTTCTTCTTTCATGGGTTAATTAATAACAGCGCTCTCTGAGTCTTTCGTTTCTTTTTTTTTTCTTCCTTTGAAGCTCGATTCTTTTAGTTTCTTCCCGTTGCTTGCTGTGTATCTTTTTACTTTGTTCATGTGAGAGTTTGTTCGATGGCAAATGTAGTAGTGGATGCTGATTTCAGAAGATCAGGTGAGTTCAATTTTGACTTCAATTGTCCCAAGTTTGAGTTTTTTTTCTTCTTCTTCTAGCATTGTCTTGTCTTTGTGGGAAAGAAAAAAAAAAGTCAACATTTTTTAGTTCTTTCACATCCGTGGGTTTGTTGTTAGCGAGCTAAACAACTTAGACCCACTTCTAATTTTTCTTATAAAGCTTCGAATTTTGCTTTTGAAATTGAAAGGTTTGATTTTTTTTTTTTTGTTTTCTCTTGGGAATTTTTTAGGGTCTAATGAAGATGATCAATTGTACACGGAGCTATGGAAAGCTTGTGCAGGGCCACTTGTTGAAGTTCCTCGTTATGGTGAAAGAGTTTTCTACTTTCCTCAAGGTCACATGGAACAAGTATGTTTAGTAGCCCTAAAATGATCCAACTCTCAAAAATTTGTTTCTCAATTTTAAGAATTGAATGTTTTTTTTATTATGTAACAGTTGGTGGCTTCGACTAATCAAGGAGTCGTTGATCAAGAGATACCAGTTTTTGATCTTCCTCCGAAGATACTCTGCCGTGTTCTTAGTGTTGTGTTGAAAGCAGAGCATGAGACTGATGAGGTTTACGCTCAGATCACATTACACCCTGAAGAAGATGTAAGTCAAAAACTAAGAATTTTTTTGGAATTAATATGTTATCAATTCAGTCAGTTTGATTTTTTTGGTTTTTGATTTGCAGCAAAGTGAACCAACAAGCCTTGATCCACCTGTAGTCGAACCAGCTAAACCAAAGGTTGATTCGTTTGTGAAGATTCTAACAGCTTCTGATACAAGCACTCATGGTGGATTCTCAGTCCTTCGTAAACACGCCACTGAGTGTTTGCCTTCTCTTGTAAATATATGCTTTTTTTTTTTATCCTTCCATTTTCCAGATTTTGGCCTTTCTTAGCTGAATTTTATCTAATTGATTTTGATTTTCATTACTTAGGATATGACACAACCTACACCAACTCAAGAACTTGTAGCTAGAGACCTTCACGGCTATGAATGGAGGTTTAAGCATATATTTCGAGGTAACAATCTATTTTAGAGAGTCTCTAATTAGAGTTTTTTAAGACTCTATTTGAGTATTTTTATTTATTTTGGTAGGTCAACCGAGGAGGCATTTACTTACAACAGGTTGGAGTACATTTGTAACCTCAAAAAGACTTGTAGCTGGAGATGCATTTGTGTTCTTGAGGTATTCTACAAAGCTTGAGAGCCTTTTACTTTCAGGTTTTACTTCATAAGTAATCTTCTTATGTTGTTTTTAAGGGGTGAGACTGGGGATTTACGCGTTGGTGTGAGACGTTTAGCTAGGCAGCAAAGTACGATGCCTGCATCCGTTATTTCGAGTCAGAGTATGCGTTTGGGAGTTCTTGCTACAGCTTCTCATGCTGTTAATACAAAATCTATATTCATTGTGTTATATAAACCGAGGTGAAGTTCAATCTTTGCATCTTATATATAGGTTGCTAGTGAAAGGCTTCAAGGCTTAATATAGACTTTAATTTCTTCAGGATAAGCCAATTTATAATCAGTGTGAACAAGTATATGGTGGCGATGAAGAACGGGTTTGCTCTCGGTATGCGGTTTAGGATGAGATTTGAAGGAGAAGAGTCTCCTGAGAGAATGTATATTTCTGAATTCCTCTTTAGTCATTTGTTGATTTCTTCAGTTTTGACTTGATTGTTGTTGTTGTCTGAAATTTAGATTGGTTTATTCTTCAGATTTACAGGTACTATTATTGGTAGTGGAGATTTATCTTCTCAGTGGCCAGCTTCGAAATGGAGGTCATTACAGGTTAAGTGAATCTGAATCATTCTCTAGAGATGATATAATATATCATATGATTCTTGTTGCATACTTTTTGTAAATCTTGAATCTTTTTGGTTTTCCTGTATTTAGATCCAATGGGACGAGGCATCCTCTATTCAAAGACCAAACAAGGTTTCATCATGGGAGATCGAGCCTTTCTCACCACCCACGCTAACCTCTACGCCTACTCAACCACAGTCAAAGTCCAAACGGTCCAGACCCATTGATTCATCAATTTCAGGTACCTTCAAAAATAAACTTGAGGTACTTTTTGGAGTTGAGCAGGTCCAATGAGAAATTGCTTTTTTTAGTTTTTTTACTGTTTTTTTCTCATTTACTTTTGACAATGAAACTTCTTGTCCTGCATTGCAGAAATCACAGGGAGTCCTGTAGCTTCTACTTACTTGAGCAGCTTCTCGCAGAGCCACGAGTCTAATCCATCAGTCAAACTGTTGTTCCATGATCCAGCAACCGAGAGGAACTTGAACAAATCAGTGTTTTCAAGCGGATTAAAAGGCAAGACAACCGAGGCTCCGGTCACAAGTTGCTGTAGGCTGTTCGGATTCGATCTCACGAGCAAGCCTTCTTCTTCTGCTCCAGTTCCTCCTGAAAAGCAAATAATAAGTGTGAATTCAAACAACTCTGATTCTACCACCAAGTGTCAAGATCCTAACTCGTCGAACTCAACAAAAGAGCAGAAGCAACAAACATCCACAAGAAGCCGAACCAAGGTAAAACAAACCATTACTCTTCACTTCAAACTCAAAAAAAAGAGACAAACTTTGTTGTTTCTCAAAAAAAGTTCTTTGTAAAGGTGCAAATGCAAGGAACAGCGGTTGGACGCGCGGTTGATTTAACATTGTTAAGATCATACGACGAATTAATCAAAGAGTTAGAGAAAATGTTTGAGATTGAAGGAGAGCTTAGTCCTAAAGACAAATGGGCTGTTGTGTTTACAGACGATGAAGGGGACATGATGCTTGTAGGAGACGATCCGTGGGAGTAAGTCTCTCTCTCTCTCTCTCTCTCTCTCTCTCTCTCTCTTGTTTGAAGATTGTGTTTTTTTTTACATACTCTCTCTTAAATGTGCAGTGAGTTCTGTAAAATGGCAAAGAAGTTATTCATATATTCGAGTGATGAGGTCAAGAAAATGAGCTCAAAGTCTTTGTTGGATGATGAAGGTACAATCGTAAATCTTGAATCGGATCAGAGGACAGTTCACGTCTAGTGACGAAGTTCTTGATTTCTTTGGATCCTCACACCGAGTTGCGAAGTTATTAGGTGGTTTGTCTTGTGTTTGCTAAATTTGCTTTTGAAGTTAGGTGGGTTTGTTTATCGTTAACATAAATTAAAGACTATATAATATATAATATGAACTATTACTATTATATTAAGAATATATCATATAAGGTTCTAGACGGCGTAAACACACACCACACACTGTGAATTGTCAAAACAGTGTTTATGATGATGATGATGATGATGATGATGATGGTAATAAAACTCATGTCTTTGTTTGCAAAATTGCAACTTCTCGCCTTAGGAAATGAAGAGGTTCTGAGTTCAGTTATCATATTTAGCAGTAGACAATTGTGAATTTAGTTTATAGTTTGAAACACTCATGCATATAATACGTAACAACTTTTATTTAGAGATAAGGCAAATCATAGGGACATGACCCTAGAGGATACAATACTCACACATATATATATTTTGGGGGCGGGTTCAATTTATTTATTTCATCTTCTATAAACTCTAGGTATCAAAGAGATGAACCCTCCTTCGATTATGGCATGGATTGATTTGACGGGCCGGTGCCATTATTTTGACGCACTGGGATGGGATAATCGCCACCATCACCAACACGGCAATGATAAGCTACTACATTAACATAATGCGCAAGGAGTTTGACTGCTTCAAGGTCTCTGAGCTCAAGGCCACTCTTTTCGTACTCCGTAGTGATGTCTATGAGGCAATTCAAGCCACTGGGCTCGCCGTCAATAACTTTTGTAGTTGCTGCAATAAACTTATAGCCTGCAACGAATTTAGGTTTAACGAACCGTTGCTTCATGGTTTTCGTCTGGTGATCCACTGACTCAATTTCCATTAGAGTCCACTGATTACATGGGGGAAGGTCTAGCCAACAAAAACAATGAATATATTAGAGTTATGAACAAGTACAACAACATATATGAAATTATAAGAGTATGAGAGTTATATAATATATACCTTTAAGTTTTCTATTACAAATGGCAGTCGAATGGCGGACAAAACGGTCCCAGAATCGTTCTTGCGGGACGGAAAGCTTATACTGCATCTCACAAACTCGTCTCTGTGACATTTCTCTAGCTACTTACTTATCCTTGATGATGTTTGCCTTTAGTTTTGTGAGCTCTATCAATGTAGCATGCCATGTTTATATAACCCAATGGTTATGAAGAAAAAATATTGCATTATTATTATTATTATTTTTGAGAAATTACCCCAATTAATTATATTTTCCCACTTAACTTTTAATCATATATGTATGTCATTCCAATGGTTTATTTGCATTCTCTGCTTCACCTATTTAAGGCAATACTAGAATATAAGAATATGACGTGAGCGGACCAAATTCATCAGAAACTTGGACGGACCAAAATTAATTAACATGGCTAATTTTTCTTAATCAACTTATTTTCTTAGCAATAAAATTTATATATATTTCCCAAAACTGATGAATAGTATATATTGGGGAAAGCAAAAATCAAATTTTTAATATAAATTTATGGGCAATTTTTGACCGACCAAATTCATCGGTAATTTGAACGGACCAAAATTAATTAACATGGCTAATTTTTCTTAATCAACTTATTTCGTTAGCAATAAAATTAATTAAAAGGCTAATTTTCCTCATAAGATTCTGTGTAGGCCTAATAAGATTAAATAACGTGGTACTAGGCCCAATTGTTTGAGCCCATAAGATTATATATATTTTCCATGTCCTCAATCTTTTTACATTTCACAAATGTCGCTTCTAATTTATAATCAGTTGACTAATTAACCCCAAAAAAAAACCTGCAAAAGAAAACAAAAGGTGTCAATCCAGTATAGAATATTATATAATGTACGTGTTTGCAATCGGTGTCGGTGACTCGGTGGGAAATGTGTTTTAATAACTCTCTACTGGAGGTGAATCTATTTTCATTGATTCATCGATTGTGGAGATTCACTCTCAAGTTCAGAGAAGGAATCTGATCATGGTCTCACCTCTCCTATTGAAGATATTCAGGTCTCTATTTCTAACTTGGGAGAACCTAGCCTTAGTTTGTGCAGTGAACCGTTGAGAATGTTTTTGAGGCATGGCCATGTGAAATTGTGTGGGGAAATCAGGAACAGAAACTATGCACACAAGGTGTTTGATGGATTGTTCCTTAGAAGCCCATAGACTTCAGCGAAAGAAGAAGAAACTGAGTTTGTCTCTCAAGTCATGGAAATTTTTTAAGTTTAAAAACATGACTGACTATGTCAAGCAATAGATCACAAATGGATCATAACATTGGTTTTAGTGAGAAAGAAGAGAACATTTCAGAACCTGAGAGTGGACAAACAAAGCTCACATGTCAAGATCACATGGAGGCATGAAGCACATGTTCTTGTGTGAAAGGGAATCCGAGGACAGTTTCCAAAATATTTCTATTAGAGACATATTGTTGTGGATACAATGCTCCAAGCTTTGTTCTCAACGGGGGAAGTAATGAGGATCAAGCTGCTGCCTTTCTCCATGAGTTTCAATCTGCATCATCTATATTGTGTTTCGCCTTGTCGATAGATACAACACGTCAGCTGCAGAATGTCAATTCTGTAATTTGCATAATCCAATGGCCACGACATTGTCTTGTCCATGTGACAAACAAAGTTGATTCTCATGGGTGGTATCGTTGGAGAAGCAAAGTTGAGACATTGCAGAGAATTTCACAACTCATAAGGTGGGTCTTGGTGCATTTTCATTCCAGCGAAAGGGGTCAGTTTCTTGGGATTCAATATTAGACCTTTAGTTGTTGGAGCTCATGGTTCCCACTAGTAGTGATCAGACGTGGAAGTATTCTAAGTTTTGGAGATTCTAGTTTAAATGTGGAGTAGTAGCAAGAGAGAAAATCACCAGCAATGGGATATTTAAACAGAGGGGATAAAGAATTCTTGTGTGAAGTGATGATAAACCAGGATTTAAGAAGAATACATCAGTTTCGGTGTGGAGATGTGATGTTAAACTTGAAGAACAACTACACTTGGGTTTCAGATTTGTGGAGGAGCAAGTTGTGCAAAAATTGGTGGTTTAAATTGAAAGATATCTGCAGGAATAGAGCTCTGGTTTCACAAGGAAGTAAGCAAAAGGAGGTTACGGTGGAGTTTCAGTTTTTGCATAACACACACCCTGCAGTTTCTCCAATCTGCAGAAGTCACAAAGAAAACATGTTGTTTTTGATACATGTATCAAGCTTGTTCTCAACGAGGGAAGTAATGAGGAGACTGACACATGTTTGGGGAATGGGACGTTGAGGTTTCACCAATCACATGACTTTTACTCATCACATTTGTGTAACACTATCAGCGGGACAGTCCTCTTCTGGTCCTTGTACCTCGTTTGCTCGAGGTACGACTGGTCTTTGTGCGCTCCATAACAGTCGGGTTCAGGATAACCGGGTCCATGGAGGAATGACTGTAACTTCCAAGAGCCAAGAACCGAGAGAGTAAGCAGCAGCGAAACAGAGAACGAGGAGGAGTTCAGCGGTTCACAAGAACATGAACATCGATACAATGAAAGCAAGAAGTGCTACAGGATCTCCAGAGACTGATGTTGATCTCAATGATTATGAAGCAGGATTGGGGTAAGCTCCAGAAGGAAGAGTCCATGGTGGAAGTTTGATGATGGCGATGTTGGGCAGAGATGGTTGCTCTGGCTCTACCGATGGGCAGGTGCGGCCAAAGAGGTGGATGTAAGTTCTCTCTTCAGTTTGGTTCCAGTCTTCAATTCAACGCTGGTGGAGTATGTTGCCACCAGAGAGTGAAAAGGGGAGTCTGTTTATTCTAGTTTTAGGTTTGCTTAGAGAGTCGAAAAAGGATCCAAAGTCTGTGTCTTTGTGTCTTATTTGATATCATTGTCTTGTAGATATTAAATTAAGGGTCGAAGCAAAGGTTATTGTGATGGTGTGAATTATACAGTCTTTGTGATGATGATGATGATGATGATGATGGTAATAAAACTCATGTCTTTGTTTGCAAAATTGCAACTTCTCGCCTTAGGAAATGAAGAGGTTCTGAGTTCAGTTATCATATTTAGCATTAGACAATTGTGAATTTAGTTAATAGTTTGAAACACTCATGCATATAAATATATAATACGTAACAACTTTATTTAGAGATGATTCAAGTCATAGGGACATGACCCTAGAGGATACAATACTCACACTGTCACACATATATTGATATATATTTTGGGGGCGGGTTCAATTTATTTATTTCATCTTATATAAACTGTAGGTATAAAAGAGATGAACCCTCCTTCGATTATGGCATGGATTGATTTAACGGGCCGGTGCCATCATCTAAGACGCACTGGCAGGGCAACTGGGGCATCATTGCCACCAACACGGCGGGGACGGGAATGATAAGCTATTATCTCAATACGCCCCTCAAGGAGTTTGACTTCTTCAAGGTCTCTGAGCTCAAGGCCACTCTTTTCGTACTCCGTAGTGATGTCTATGAGGCAATTCAAGCCGCTGGGCTCGCCGTCAATAACTTTTGTAGTTGTTGCAATCAACTTATAGCCTTCATCAACGAATTCAGGTTTGACGAACCGTTGCTTCATGGTTTTCGTCTGGTGATCTACTGACTCAATTTCCATTTGAGTCCAGTGAGCAGATGGGTGAATGTCTAGCCAACAAAAACAATGAATATATTAGAGTTATGAACAAGTACAACATATATGAAATTATAAGAGTATGAGAGTTATATAAAATATACCTGTAAGTTTTCTATTAGACAAGCGAGTCGAATTGTCGACAAAACGGTCCCAGAATCGTTCTTGTGGGACGGAAAGCTTATACTGCATCTCACAAACTCGTCTCAGCGACATTTCTCTAGCTACTTACTTATCCTTGATGATGTTTGCCTTTAATTTTGTGAGGTTTATCAATGTAGCATGTCATGTATATATAGTCCAATAGTTGTGAAGAAAAAAGATTGCATTATTATTATTATTTTTGAGCAATTACCCAATTAATTATATTTTCCCACTTTACTTTTAATCATATATGTATGCCATTTCCCAAAATTTAACAATCTACCTATGGGCCATGTGCATTCTCTGCTTCACCTAATTAAGGCAATACTAGAATATAAAAATATGACGTGAGCGGACCAAATTCATCAGTAACTTGAACGGACCAAATTCATCAGTAACTTGAACGGACCAAAATTAATTAACATAACTAATTTTTCTTAATCAACTTATTTCCTTAGCAATAAAATTAATTAAATGGCTAATTCTTCTTATGTAAAGATTCTGTGTAGGCCTAATAAAATTAAATTAACGTGGTAGCAGGCCCAATTTTTTGAGCCCATAAGATTATATATATTTTCCATGTCCTCACCTCAATCTTTTTACATTTCACAATTGTCGCTTCTTATTTATAATCAGTTGACTAATTAACCCAAAAAAAAACCTACAAAAGAAAAAGAAAAAAAAGGTGTCAATCCAATATAGAATATACGTGTTTGCAGATTAAATAATATTGCAGTATGATAATCTATTTTTATTAAATAATAATTATATATACAACTCTAAGAAGACAAATGCAAATAACCTGCACCTGCTCCTAAAACAAACAATTAAAAGAAAAAAAAAAACAAATAAAGAACCTGCTCTCTTAATCTTGTGTTCCGCGTAAGAAAAGACCCACACACACACCACACCCTTTAATTGTAAACTTGATAATATTGACTTTTTAATAATATTTGAAAAAACGACTCACCTAAGACCACATTCATCGTATTTTATTAATTCTTTCATAACTTAATCATATCACTATATACTCTTTAGACATGCAAGAACACAATAAGCTTGACAGAGATCATGAGCTCTCGCCTCTCGGTGTCGGTGAGAATGTGTTTTGCTCTCTACTCATGAACCACATTTTAGTAATGGGTCCACTTTGGGCTTTCTTTTTTAACTCGTTAATCATAATAAAGTCATTTGTCGGCAAATTATTTTCACGTCAGCTACATAATTCCTTAATTGTATACAAAATTTTCTTGAATGTAAGAGTGATCACAAGCGCTCAAGCAGTTTGTGATCAATTGCATGAGTACAAAAATGATTATTAAAGAAGAGATTGTTAAAAGAACAGTCTCAAGAGAAAGAGATGGTTCAAGTGCGCGTTGGTATTTCGAGTGTTGCTGCTTATTGTACTCTCGTACTGTTACATTACACCTCTAGAAAAGAAAATCATAGACAAATTTTGAGCAGGTGGGTAAATATTGAATAGCTGTGCACTTAGTTTAGTTTAGAACCACAAAATATTGTAAAAATTTCATAACAGAATGACACTGTTTCAACTTTAGTGACAATCTATTCTTTCAATAGTAAAAGAAAACAAATAATAACAGTTTAGTTGGTGAGAGAGGGATTTGGTGGGTGACGTGGTCTGTCAATTTCCTCTAACAAAAGAGTATTGACTTACATGAAAGGTTGTCTATGTTAGTAGTCAACAGTAAAAAAAATCCACCGTTGGATCATCAATGATCACAAATGATTTGCGACATATTTAATGCATATTGTCTAATCTTTTCTTCACTTTCCACTACCCAAAAAAGAAACAGCCTAAAAGACTCTAAGCTGAATGAAGAACAAGTAAGTAAAGACACATAGAAGAGAAACACACAGAAATGAGAGAAGCAAAGGAAGAAGAGAAGGCGAAGCTGGCACTTGTGTTAGCTGCAAAGTCAAGATCATTGTTGTACACTTCGTCGCCTGCAAGTCCACGTGTGTTTGCTTCTCCGATTCACACTCTTGCCTCTGTTCCGTTTTGCTGGGAAGACCAACCAGGCAAGCCCAAGAACCCTCTCCGTCCTCTTTCTTACCCCAAGTGTCTTGATTTGCCTCCTCGTTTGCTCCTTCCTGGTGAGTTTACGCACATGCCCTTGCCCGAGAGGAAACATGGTCCCTTCCGGTTCTTGCGGAGGAAAGGGAGAGGGGGTGTTGTTGTCAGGGATAATTATGCCTTTCTGTCGGAGAGTCAGAGAGCAGGAGAGATCAACGAGAACAACATGAAGATCATGAAGTTTAACAGATCAGGGAGTTACCATGGTGGTGGCTCTGTTAAAGGATCTCACTTTTGGGTAAAATATTTGTGTTTGTCAGCTCATTCTTCGTGACTTGGTCTTGACTTTTTACTCACTCAAATGGGTTTGGTTGGGGAAATGTAGGGAAGTTTATGCAAGGGACTGAAGCTAGCAATGCCATGGAGGAACAAGAAGCTTAGAAGTGAAAGTGTTTGAGCCTGTTGTCAAATTGCATTACAAGACACATCATACCATCTTTCTATTTATCTGTTGAGGGATCAAAGATGATGTAAAAGAGAGCTATTAAGCGTGTATGTAAGATTTATTATAATGAGAAACTAATATATGTGTGATGTGTATATATACTAATAATGTTAAGACTCATGAGCCATGGCAAGAAAAAAAGGTTCAAGCTTTTTCAATTTGTCATTAAGAAATGAATACATCTGATCGATCAAGTGATGAACAAGAGTGAGTGTAAACACATACACATGCCTTTATATAAGTTTCAGAACAAAAACATGAGTCTGCCTTATTTCATTTTGCGAATAAAAGAGTTAAAAGACAAAAAAAAAGGGAACATGGATAAAATCTGAATGTAAGAAAAACAGGGGAAAAATCATTGCTTGGCTTTTAACTCTGTTTCTTCCCTGTGACACCAGCAAATAACCTGCAAAAGCAAATTGGATCCGAGTTAATACTTGAAGCATTTGTTTGCCTATACAGACTATACATCAAAAGTGTTGAATCATTAAGCAATGGGGTTAATTAACTAGTCTATTTTATGTCCAATATGGTCTTTCACTTGAAAGAAAACATGATCATGACACTCTCAAAGTCATACATGAATCAAAGATGAAACTTTCAAATCACAAGAATATGAAGCAAGGTGAGGAAGAACAAAAACAATGAGATGATGTATAAGCTTAAATCACATTGCAAAAAGAAGAAGAAAAAAAGAAGAAGACAGAACTTGGCCACATCCAAACATACAGCAACAATATCAACGAACACAAACTATCATTAGAGATTAAATCAGTGAAGGATTTGAACCATCTGGTTCAAGTAACATAAAACCAAATTGCAACAGAGAGAGAGACATTAGTACTAAAGCTTACATCGGTAAGTGGGGGAGCTTTAACTTGTTTGGATGCCTCGAGTGAGTCTAGTATAGGCCTCACAACAGCAGGCAAAAATAGTCCTACGAAAATTGAAAAATAAAAACCATCCATCATCAAATAATGTATACAGACTTAACCTTTTGCTACTAAATCAGTGATTTACATCAAAGATAAATGAGTAATCAAAAACTAGGATTAGATCACAATCTAAAAACAAACTCTCTTTGACAAACCATAGATACTAAATGAAGCAAATCGTAACTAAGAAAGAGAATGCCATCGATTTTGCGATCTGCGTGTAAGCAGCAAAGGGGGGGGGGGGGG
>NC_025688.1:29388660-29449030 GCF_000633955.1 Camelina sativa
GGGGGGGGGGGGGCGATTTAGAAAGAAAGAGATTGAATTTTAGGGTTCGTACCAATACCGCCGATTAAGCAAGAAGCAGCAACGACTGGTTCCTGCGCTACGAACATCCTCAATTTCTCCATTACCGGCATATTTTCTCCTTTCGATTTCAGTCTCTTCCTCTTTTTGGATTACGTACGACCGAAGCTCGTCGTCTGTCTCTGATTCCGATTCGATTGATGATAGTTCCAGAGTAACCAACCATTTTCTCACCTGAGGATTCAATTATGGATTCTAGTCGGGTCGGGTCGGGTCACTGGGCCTGAATGTTCTAATTCAGCCCAACGAAAACTAAAGTAGAGTGAAAATTCTCTACATTTAACCTTTTCTCTTTCTGTTTTATTTAACCCAGCCAGCGGTAAAAATCTTAGAGTGAAAACTGATTCATACAAATGCAAGTCTTACAATTTTTACTAGAAGAATGTAAATATCTTTCAAATTTCAATAGATCCCCAAAACATGATCTATATATAAATGTACATGAAAGAGAGATCATATAGCTAAAAAAAAAAAAAAAAAAAANG
Organism: Camelina sativa; assembly: GCF_000633955.1. Taxonomy (NCBI): domain Eukaryota; kingdom Viridiplantae; phylum Streptophyta; class Magnoliopsida; order Brassicales; family Brassicaceae; genus Camelina; species Camelina sativa. The sequence goes on from NC_025688.1 coordinate 29,389,224, forward strand.
CAGATTTTTACATGAAAGATACATACTTGCTTACATTACACGAAAGATAATTTCATATGATTTTCAAGAAAAAAATAAATAGATGAGAGAAGAAGCACAATATTAACAAAATTCTTACAACCAATTTACATTCTCATTAACCAAATCCAAAAGCTGCATTCGAAGCAAACCTTAAAAACTCTAATTCAAGACCATCAAAGCGCTATTCAGTGGGAAAAGATGATTTTTTTTTTTCTTTCTCAATTAAACCTCTCGAGGTCTCTCTGTCTCTTTTCTTTTATCTTCTCTTTATCTTTTGATCAGAACGATAACATCTGCATCCATCCAACAGTCCATCCAAGTAGCAAACCAGCACCAACAAGACTCATCCCCAAAGCTAAACTAACTGCATACTTTGCTCCATTCGGTTTACCACTTTTGCTTCTTCTCTTTCTCCCACCTTTTCTTGCTTTGCAATTGCTCCATGGGATGGAAACCTGTGGCTCGTTGCTCTTCTTGCTGTTGTTATTCTCAATCTTCTTGTTCTTTATTTGGAGGTAAAGTGCTTCAAGCTGAAGCAGTTGTAACCATTGCTTATACCCGAAAAGCTCTGATGCTTGCTTGAACAAGAGCTTCACCAAGTGCTCTTTCTCCGCACAAGCTTCCTTAGCCATGTTCTCCGCCTCCCTAGCTCGTGTTTGGGAATGCCTCAGCGCTTCTAGTAGCTCTGATTTGCTTAGATCAGACTCAGACGAAGCATCGGTTCTGTTCTTGCAGCTGTTTCCTCTGCTTGGCCCGTGCTCGTGGATGGTTTGTTGGTTAGAGACAGAGTAATCTCTGAATCCATCACGCGGACTACCATAATAAGAGCGTTTCATCTTCTGTGGTGTTGGAAGATCACAATTCTCAACGTAGTCTAGTGATCTTTGTGCAACCAAGGAAGCTAATTCATCTTTATCCGTGGTTCGCCACCACGGTCCAGCTTTCTCGTTTGAGAGAGGATTCCACGGTGAGCTCGGATCAAAAGCTGGCTCATTTAGCTTTTTCTCAGTGGACTCATCGTAGCCAAAACTTTCCCTTGTCTCCATCAACTCTATAAACTCTTGAAAGCTTTCGGAATTATAAGACTTCCCTTGTTTCTTCTCTCCACCTCCCAATTCAGGCTTCCTCTCAGGTAGGACTTGATTGTTGTTATTAACCTCAGCAGCATCCAGTGGCTTCTTATTCACCATCTGAAAGGGATGGTGAGGACTCCATAACCCGGTGTTGTGAGGTAAGAGATCAGGGAAATTGGGGTTTCGATGAAGAGGCATGAAACCTGCACAAGATGACTGATGATGTTGTGGTTCAAGAGAAGAAGGTCGAGAAGAAGAACCAGAGTCTTCGACTTGCTTAGTTGATGGAGCAGTTGAGGAAGAAGAAGACTGGCAATAAGTAAACTTGGGAGCTCGTTTAGCGTCTTCTTGGACAAAGCAACGGTTAACAGTTCTTTGCCAAACTGCTCTAGCTTCAGCTGCTGCCATTATTTCACCATAACTAAACTCTCTGAGAAACAAATTCAATTCAAGATCAAATGTGATTCAGAGAAAATCAGGGCAGATATAGCAAATATCCATATGAACCGTTTTGTTTTGATTCTAATAATAGTTTTTAAAGGAAGAATCTTTCTTTCTCTGATAGCCGACAAGATCGATCCATCACCAAAAAAAAAAAAAAGCTTTCCCTTTTTCATTTGCCCCCCAATAATAACAGAATCTGATGTTTTGCTTTAAGGTAAAATGAAGAATTAGTTCCTAATTTTTTTTTTTACAAGCAAACAAAAATCAGAGCCAGATTCTATTTGTCAAATTAAGCAAACTCATTTTTTTTTTTTAACTTACTTACCAACCAAATCATCGTACTTTGCAATAGAAATCAAATCCCATAAACTTCAACTATATTGTAAAACAGAGGAAGGATAAAACACACAGATCAAACCCGGTGAGACTCTAAGAATCGAAACTCGGACATGATGATCCAAATTGTCTGATTTTGGTGAAATAATTCATCAATAAAGACGACGAATCAATCACAGAGAGAAACAACAATAAGTTTGCAGAAAATTCATAAAATAGATAAAAAAAAACTAACCAGAAGGGAGAGAAGAGTAACACCAAATGATATAAAGGGACGAACACACATAAACTGGTTAATCAATCTCGTGAAGATAAGAGTTTGTTCTGATCTTTTTTTTTTTTTTTCAATGAATTGTCAGAGAATTTTTGTTTGCTTTCGATTCAGCTTTTTTTTTTTTTTAATATTCTGTTTTTTGTTTTTTGATGTTTTAGAATTTTTGTTTAATACTTTTGTTTTTTGTTTTTTAATATTTTTATTATTTCATCCGTTTCAAAATATAATATATTTTAACTAAAATACGCAAATTAAAAAATATTTATTTTTAACAAATTCAATCAATTAAAAATAATACTGTATAATATAAAATACTAAACTAATCTAAAAGTTCATTATATATTATTAAACAAAAAATTTTTCTAAAACATCTTATATTTTAAAACGGAAGGAGTATTTGTTTTCTCTTTTCTTCCTTCTGTCATTCAACACGCAATCTTCCTTAAACGACAACGTTTTTGGGAGGACCCATAGTGTTATTGTTATTAGAGTCTTCGAGTCCACAGATTTACCCATAGATTTCACACAGACAGCCGTTCGATTAGATATTTATTACACGTGCCCTGAAACAGTAAGATCTGTTTTTGTACGGATAAGACCTTTTTATTGGGAGGGAACTCTTAACTTTCCACTGTACGCGCTACGCGCTAAAATAGATTACGTCAAATACCCATTAATTTTACGATTTTGTATTTCTTTTTTCACCTTATCGATTAATCTTTAATCCAAGTCTCATTCAGATTTTCTACAACATTGATTACTTTTTACGTTTTAATTCCAAGGTAGTCTCAGTTGCCATCAATAAGCTTGATGATCATAAATTCAAGTTCTTTTTATTTTTTCTCCATGTCAATTTGAATTTGGTTTAATATATAGATTTGAAAATTAGGTAGAGAGGATGTAAATAGTGCCATCGCCTAGGAATTGAGCGTTAGGTGAAAGCATATTAATGTCTCTTCAGGTCGTAAGTCATTATGGTTATATTGTCCGTCTCTCTACACTATTCACCTATTGATACCTGATGAGACAATTTTACTAAGTGATTCATATATATACTCTCAAGGTAAGAAGATTTTGGTATCTATTTTTTTTTTCTTATGTATAATTGTTTAAACCTGATTATCTTGCAAGGAAACGATAAATCCAAAAGATTTGAGATTGTTTAAAGTGTTGTGCTTCACCAGTGTCCCACACACAGATTAAAATGTTGTATACTAACTAATAAGGTGCTCTATTTATATATGTATAATATAGCATAACTCTATGCCAGTACTGATCATCTATTGTATATTTGTATGTAACAAACAATCGTCGAAACTGACCCCATTTTTATTCTAATACTAATATGCTTTATATATGTCACCACTAACATATTCAGTCATAATTAAGGCCATATACTACTAATATACACAACTAACGTCGTTAGAATAATATTTAGTGAAAGGGACCCTTACCTTGTAACTTAACATTATTAGGAATAGAGTACTTTACTTGCTAATGGGTTTAATCAAAGATTTGATGATTCATATCATTTCGTCTGCGGCACAAATTATGGCGCAGTTTATTATAAAGATTCCACTACGTAATACGATTGTGCCAGGAGGTTCTTACCAGTCCAAGATTTCATAATCATCTTATTAAACTGTCTCGAGCTAATACAAACCTAACCAATGTAAATCTTGAGATAGGTATATTCGGTTCTATTGCACCACACTTTATTATTCCAATTCAATTAGAATCAGTCCGATCAAACCGGTCAAAATACGATGCAACAAAGTCAAAGATAAAATAGATGATATTGAAGTCAAGTCAAAGATAAATTTAAGAATCTGGATTAAGGTCAACTCAAGATTCCACTGCTTCATAATCCTTAATATATATGCGCGTGCTATGTATATACCAAAAATTAAACCATATGGAAAACACAATTACATCACAAAAAAATCACAAGAAGAGCTATAACTCATTTTCTCGGCTGTAAAACTTTCCCCGAAAATGTTACTTTTATTTACCATCGTCATAGGAATCTCTGAGGCTGACGAACTTCACCGTGCCATCACCACCGCACGTTATAAATCCATTCGGACAAACTTGTATGTCAGTCACCCCAGCCTACACCAAAATTTTTAACATAAACGCAAACTTGAATAATGATACAAACTCAGACCAATTTATAGTATTAAATTCAGTTTACTAAAAAAACAAATCTAAGATGAAAGGATTAAGCTGTAGTTGGTTGGTTACTAACCCGGATGATTCCACCGTAGCCTCTAGAGTTTGGCTGCAGAAAAGTGTGTCTTTCGTGTAGTTTCGGCCAATGATGTATCAACTTTGCTGCTTTCGCATCCCACAGTTTAACTTCTCCATCTTTGCTTCCCGTCAAGAACAGACTTGTGTGAGGGATTGTCGATATTTTCGTCACACTCCCTAAAATTTGAATCAATGTCAATGAAAGTTCGAGAACCACTTTCAGTTTTAATCAGAATATCAGGTGAATATAGGGTTTAAGGGTGTGCACCTAAGTGAGCCTTTGGTATATACCAAAGCATGCCATTCTTGTTTTGATCTCCATCAGTCGACGATCTTCCGTCAGGGTTCCTTTGCTTCTTCATCTTTCCGGTTGCAATATACCGGAAATCGTGCAAACCAACATCACCGTTTTTGCCACCAGTCACAATCATAGGAGAAATTGAGCCACTACCAATGTCATTATCGAATACTGAGATAGAGCGTGCACCACCTTCATGAAAGAAAAGGGACAAAAAGCAAACAAACTTGTTACGAGTTATGATTATGGGAAAATGATATTAATGGTGAACACATCCCCAATTTACAATTGGAAGAGACCTTCATGACAATTGATAGATGCCTGGGAGGTTGAAGGCGGAGCTAGAGTATCCCATACAACGACGTTTGCACCACTTGAGCTATATCCTGAGGCTGCAACAATGGATCCACTCGAACTAATATATTCTACATCTCTGCAATCATAATAACAGAAACGGCATAGCTGAAGCTAACGTTCTCATAAGAACATGAAACAGAGAAAAGAAATGGTAATTTTCATGAATGAGAGAAATAATTCCAAACTTTAGTTTTTAGCATATTAGTGAACAAGAATTTAAAGATCAAAAAACGTACGATGCATGGCCATTGAAGCAAAGAGATGACTCAACAGGATGGATATTGCTTCTTCCTCCAACTTCTGATTGCCAAGTGCATACAGTTCCATCCAGTGCAGCGCTAGCAAATCGGTGTCCGCATGGACCGAATTGCACCGCTGATATTGACGCCAAAGCATATGGTGGAGGAACATTTGCAGCAGGCAGAACACCATAAGTTGCAGTGGCTCTGTCTTTTCCAAACTGCAAGATGTAAGGTTGCATTATAAAACCCACAAGGATATATACGAAATGTCATATCAATTACTTTTCACTCCTAAGACAATGAGTACATGAAAGAATCACATTGGGTCCACAAATCAATAGACGCTCACAAAAGTTACAGGAAATGTCATATCATTTTCTCCTCACTCCTAAAACAGATGGTGCAAGTGTTTAGGCCCATACCTCCCACAAGTAAATGTGTGTGTTGCTCGAGCCAACCAAGAAGAGAGACAATGTTGGGTGACTGGAGAATGCTCTCGTAATAACAGTTTCAACTGTTGGAGGAGGATCAATAAACTGTTCAAATTCTTCTTGAGTTTCCCAACCTAGACCAGAGACTCCTAAGCCCGTGTAACCCGGAACTCTGTGATTTTTCCCACGCTTGGAAAGAGAAACAACTCCAACAGTGGCCCCGCCTAACCCAAGGTGTGCTCCTTTCTTGTCCCCAAGACCAACACCAAGTGAGACACATGTTGGAACTGGAGTTGACTCAGAGTTAGCCCAACCGTTATGTGGCCAGTCAGCATTTGACCAGATATAGTCTGACTGGTTTGTGCAGGAACCACCATCTTCTAGGTTAAAGAAAATTATGCCCTGCATGTCACAGAATGCACATTTAGGGATGTGTTTATGTCTGATGCCACAATACCACTAAACATAAGAAACACTGCAACAACTAAATAACAACAGATAGACACTTCATCTGAAACCTTATCTCAAGATGCTGATGCAGGAATCAGGATACAGAAAAAAGATAAATGGAGGTTTTCCAGGATTCAGAATCATCTTTGCATAGTCAAAGTTTCGGTACGTAGCATATGGCAAGTTACAACGACTTATGAAATTCACAAGAAAGTAGAGATAGAACAAGTGCTAAAGGCAAACTATGACAATAACTGACCTTGCGGTTGCTAGCTAATGCAGCTTGCCGATGGTTGATGGCATTGATACAAAGGGCCTGTTAGAAAGATAAGAATACTCGATCACAAAAGATACGAAAGTTTCAACAATATCAGTAACTTGTTAGTCAGTGTAAGAAAGAGAATTACCTCTATAAGCTCCCCGGTCCTCTTATGGATTTCTTTGGGGTTCTGGAAAGCAGAGTTTTCACTGGCAGTTATTGCAGCTTTCTGTGAAGAATTTGAAGCGTGGCTTGCAAGAGAAGCCACATCATTACTACTCCGACCATCTTGATTGCATGGCATGTCGAGCCCATTCTTCCTGGTAACTTCTCTGTACATATCGCTCCAATCTTCCAGTGGTTTGGATTTTGACCACTCAGATATGTCAAAATTTTCTAGCAAGAAAGCTTCGTACAGTAAATGAGGATCGACACAAAGATTCCAGAACCTCACAGTAACAGCTAGGTCGCCGTTGTCTTCATTCTCTATACGTGCATCTGGGATATCCCGATTACGAAAATTTGCTTGTGATTTCCCACATTCGAGCAGCCATAACAAGGTAGGAACCTGAATTCTCTTCTCTATTTTCTGTTTCAAGACCAATACTAGTTGTTTGACATGATAGGAAGAGAGTTGATCAAGGGTGTTAATCAGTGTTTTTCCCAGAACAGACATTATCTTCTCTGTTACGCCTACAATGTCATCACTGGAGTCCAATGATGCCTGAGCATCAAAATTTTCAGAGGAACCACTATTCGGGATACCACCATCCACATTGATCGAAACAGATACCAGCTTATGTTTCACGAAGTCTGAAACATGCTTCCAGAAACATGCTTGTGTTACAAGACGTCTTTCATCTTCTGGAATTGAGTACACTGGATAGCCAACTTTGTTATTTTCAACATCTCTGCTGACCTTAGAATTAACCTCTACATCTGATGCATCTGGAACACTAACAGAGGCTTCATGGTGGTATACTCTCTTCATGCTTTCCAGGTCAACCTCATAAGGCATATGCCCATGAAAATATGCTATCGTAAGGGGCTGAACCATTCGAAAGAGACAATTTACATCTCCCAGAACCCAAGCTATTGCGAGTCTCGAGCAATATTCGACTAAATCAAGAACAACTGTGAGTCTTGTTTCCAGGTCTACCACAGAGGAGCCCAAGCACAGCCTTATAGATGTTCTTAAACTAGAGAACGATTCCAGAATTCCCTGAAAGTGAAATCGCAAAGCATTGGACCACTTTGGTTCAGGTCCAGATGACACCTTGTTTTCCTCAAAGCATGGCATTGAGTGTAAGCAAGTGACACTGCACGCAGCAATGATACGTGCTAATTCAAATGATTTCTCTTCAGTCGCTTTTAGAATCAATTTAGGTAAAGCTGAATATTGGATGAGATCTTCATCTGTGTGAGACTTGTCGTCCGAGAGTCCTGAGGAACTATTTTCCTGAAATATATTGTGTCCCATGGATAGTAACCCACGGTTGTATGCTGACAAAATAATCTGCCAATAGAAAACAAAGAATTAGATTACACATGGCAATCAAAGTTCTGCGTTGTCAAATTTGACTAACCGTGAAATTTAATATGATGTGCAAGTAATAGTAGTGGAAACCACATACCATTTCACGTAGGTAAGATGAAGACAGGGAAAATCTTTGGTAAAATTGCTCCAAAGCTGTTTGGAGCTTATGCTGAAATCGTGAGAGTTTCTCACACAAAACAATTTCAGAATTCATTAACGGTGCAGTTGCTTCCCGTAAGAGCCTTGAGAGGAACTGGACCGCTAAACCCAATTTAAAATGAGTGTCCATAGTAGATGAAATACCGCTTGATAGCCAATTCGACGAATGAGGAACAGAATGCTCAAGAACATCTTCTGGTGTACGCAACTGACCGTTACTTGGAACGCCAGTCTGATGATGGGTACCACCATGACCAATGGCAGATGTTGAAAGACATTCTAACGCCTCGAGCTAACAATTTTCAAAAGAAGATTAATTCAAATTTGACCGCACGGACAACCAAACTCCGTCTCAGAAACAATAAATACATCAAATTCTACAGGATATATTCCACCATGAAATCTTTAAAATGCAGATAAGAAAAATATTTTGATGCTAAAACGACTTATTAAAAAAGATAGTCCCTTCCCTATAAAGTTTTTCTTAGCTTTCAACATGGTGCTTTGGTGGAAACATGTAAATTATGGAAGAAGTAATCTAAATCCTATGTCATTTACAAGCACACAGCATGTTCTAGTTTCTTATATAACTTACCGGGAGCCCACATCTGCTGAAGGCGGTAGCAGCCATCAAGGTTGCCCATCTACTAAGAGTTGAAGCACTTTTTTCCCCCAGTGCGTTCTTCACACTATTTTTGGTTGCCAACATGAGGCAGTAAAGGCCAATACTAGGATCCACAAACGAGATGTGATTTGAAGAAACGGTGGAGCTCCGAGTAACAGGGTTCCCTAAACATCCAGCCACAGCAAGAATTGACTGGTGGTACTCTCCTAATTGCCACTGTATAAACCAGGGACAGCTTCATAGTCATAATTTGTAACACCAAGCAAGAAAGGTATTTGACAAGATAACAATATTTGCAAACAATCGTAATCACCTTAAGAATGCTTGATAGCCAAAAATCTCCTCTTTGAACAGCAGATGGAAGTATATATTTATTTATAAGATTATTTTCCAGGGCCCCACCTTGCCCATCAACAAGCCGGCAAATTACGAGAGCAAGCTGCTCGTCCTGAAGATTTTTCACACAAACATTTATTGCAGATGAAGCTTCACCTCCAAGGAGAAAGAAACCCATCGCCAGCTCCAGTTGGTGTTTACCCATCAGCACATATGCATTTTTCAAGGCTGCTGCCTTATTTTTCTCCTCCTGTAAAAATAGATGCACTCAAATTAGGAGACATGTCACTCAATGATATCCTAGATGCCAGAAGTCGTACATACAAAAAAGGTGAAAAAGAACCTATCATCCCAATAAGAATATGGTTTGTACCAAATACCTGAAAATTGCGTGAAAGAAAAACCACCAAGGGTTTATCTTTCTCATCTTTGCTTAATTTGAAAAGACCAGCCAAAACTTGAACTCTATTTAAAGCTATATAGAGAAGCGCACAATCTCTAGGATTCTTTTTCTTCAGGTATTGCTGTCGGGCCAGTTTCTCCATCTACAGAAAGGAAATAGCATCAAATTTAGTGGTGCACATCAATTTCTTTTACGTTCTGTTTGTTGGTATCGAGAAAATTATTAAAGAAAGAAAAGCAAGCATAAATAGAAGGTGTATTAATACAAGGATACTTGCATAGCTACTTTGGACCAAATCTTAAATTTCAAACTTACTCGTAAACGCAGTTGTGCTACATTTGAATACCAAAAGCCAAAACCCAGTGATCGCATTTGTTGCCATGATGATTCATTGGGTAAAAGAGAACCAGATAAATTTTCTTTGGACTCTGAGTGAAAAGCCCATCCTATCATACTAGAGTCAACATCCACCTCTTCCAAAGATGATGTTTCCCCAGAACTTCGAGCTACGAATAGCTGTTTAAACCTAAGTGAGACCCAAAATCTACACAGCAGAAAGAATACAAAATTTCATGAATACCAATCAGAAAACGGAGAAAACAAACATACTTGATGGAATATATTCTTTGAATACTCTATATTTAATTGGTCCTTCGCAAAAAAAAAAATTAAGAAAATCGAAGAATTATTGTACCTTCTCCCAGCTTCATCAAGACTTGCATAGACAGATGTAGAATGTGGGTTACTTATTTCACAAAGAAGGTCAACAATTGCAAAATATTGCAATTTTTCTATCCTGGAAATATTTCCTTCATCTGATAACTTCTTCAGCTGCTCGCAGAAGCCACTAAATGGCAAGTCTGTTGCAGGTGAACTGTAACTACTGTTGGGACTATAAGATTCCATATTAAAGAAACCAGATGACTGCAACCCTGACTGAGACTGTGAATTCTGTATCACTGAACCAGATGTCCCACCCCATTGGAAATCCTTACGATTTGGGCCATTGGAGAGAGACCCTTCATAATATATTGACAAAAGGACATCTGGACAAAGAACTGACTTTACAGCACCCTTCTCGGAGGCATCACTCGAACTGTTATATTCAGCAAGATGCCTTAGAGCTGCACTTGCTCGTTTCCAATTGCCTGAACACATCAGAGTTAACAATCTTTAGCTAAGGTGAAATTAACCGCATGACACAGGTTATGCTCCTGCACGAAGGAAAAATAACAAAGGAAAGCTAAATAAAAGCTAAACAGCTTAGTTTCAGAACTGATTGAAGAAGGGGGAAACAGAAAACATTTGCAACATTTCACCTGAACGTATAGCTACAAGAAGGGCTTGAGGGTGATTAAGTGGTAAGGCACCTCCTAACTTCTCCACTATATGTCCCATGCTTGTAATGTCATTAATAGTATCTGAACCATATGCGGTCCCAATCAACGACATACTTTTGACTTGCCCGTCATCAGTTGCATTACTAGTTGAAAGTTGAGGAATACATCCTCTGCTAATAGATGCAGTATCAGGTTCTTTAATATCATTAGTACGAGAATTAGATAACAATTCAGAGTCTCTGCCTTCTTCTGTAGCATAAACTAGGTTGGGAAGATTGGCTGAAAATATGTGTGGATAGTCATTGATCCTTCGCTTCTCATCAACAACAGCCAGCCATTGACCATGTAGACTAATATAATCATTATGAACAAGGCAAGTCTTCGCTATGGATCCCCACCATAAATCATGTATACCAGAAAAAGTACGAGTAACAGCGAAGCATTGCCAAATCTGTGCCTCTGAAGAAAAATCAGAGACCGGTAAATTGGTACTTTTGCAGGGTTGCCGAGCAATACCATACACCCGCATCTCCTTCTCTGTGCAAACTCCAAGCAATAGCTGATCATTACCCGTAGTTGACCATCTTACAGCAACAACCTCTGCATCAAAATGTGACGTATGCTCTAGTATGAAAACCCCTGAATCTACAAGGTGTCTAATCTCCCATATACTAATTGTGCGGACAGCTTTTGAATGATTCTCTGTACAGACGGCTGCTATCTTGTGTCCCGAATCAGTCAGAGATATAGCACTGACAGGATTTTGGCCAATGGTAAGCATGCCAACAAGCTCCCACGGAAGGGAAGGTGTTGAACTTTCCTGTAAACTACTTCTCCAAAGTTTTAAAGAGCCATCAGCTTGACCAGTTGCCATAGTATAACCTTGACTTTCACTGTTCACGTCATTCTCTAGAGCCCTACCACTTTTGACCACAGCAAAACTCGTAACTTCATTGTCACGGTGAGATTCAGGTATTTCTGAAGAGCATGATCTAACAGCAATGCAATTCGTCTTACCAGCAAAATTATCTTTGAATAACCACTTTCCTAATCCAATACTATCAAAATCATGAAAATGACAATCGCAGGTACTTCCTGCTACATCAAAATGATGCAAGGTTACACTCCATGACAGAGCATCAAACCGTTTTTCTTTCATCCATACACTCAGTAGCAAAAATCTGTTACTTTTGAATGTCTTTCCACAAGAATTAGATAGAGTTCTTGCAAATATACTGGTCGGACCACTCTGCAAAGGGCTCTTTACTGCAAACGGAATGGTACATATGTAATGGGTCAGATAACCATTATCATCTTTCCCACAATTCCTTACACTAAAGCAATCAACCCCTCCTACATGCCCCGCAAGTAGAAATCTCTCATCTTTCAATGACGAAGGTGCCCAGCATAAACATGTGTACTTTAATCTTAACTCTTGATTCTGTAGCCGTCCACAAGGTTTCCAAGAGGAAACTGAAATAGGATGGTCAATAGCATGGTTCAAATGAGCACTAGAGGACCAGATTATTATCAAACCATTAGAATCCAGGGAAGCAGTGTACCCTGCCTCACATATGAAAGGATCAAAGGCAACCTGTAGGATTTTCCCACCATGACCATCAAGATATAATAATTTTCCATTAATGCACTTCAATAAACTGGATTTCTTTGCGGATGGATCTTCTGGGTCATGTGATTTTATTGTGTGCAAGGAAGACCAATACACAGTATTCTGCCGAGACAAATAAATCGACGAGCAGATAAGTGGTGTGCTATAAAGGTTATTTCTCAATAGAGAAACTTTCTTCAGGGGTAATCGATCAGAAGAACCTATAGCATTTGCTAGAGAGAGTGATCCTGAACCGATTTCACGTGATTCTTCTCTCGCCCACAATGTTACTCGGGGAAACCTCATAGGAGAAACGTCATCAAGACAATGGACAGCCCACAGAGTAGCCAAATTTCCAGGGCCGTACCCTACCAACCACTCACACTTGCCAACTATTTCATGATCATATTTTTCCATGGAAAAATATTGATTAGTACCTTCAATGGTTTTCAATATACCCCCTGTACGAGTTCCCCAAAAAAGAAATATATCTCTGCCCAAAAAGCCATCCAAGACGTGATTTATCTCTATTACAGCTGCCACGCAAAATGATTTCTTATGATCAGATACATCTTTCATGCCCTTTTTCGTCTTTCCACCATCTACCTCAATCCATAACCTTACTGCCCCATCCAAGCAACATGTCATTAGCACATTCCTCAATGATTTCCCTATACCTATTGCAGACTGTTCTGCAGCCATCGGTCTCCACTGGATCATGGATATTCTCTGAGGATGAGGCAATTCGAATTTATGATATGATACTCCGTCACTATAATAGGCCAAGACAATTTTACCTGCCTTGTCACACTCAGCTGGAAACTTGCTCCAAGACGTTGCTGTCGCAAAAGGACCCTCAAACGACCAAGTGGAGGAAACCAGATCTTGAAGGTGATCCCCCGAGAACTTCCAAGCTATTTCCCAAGATTGGTTCCTTTTCTTCCACAGAACGATATCAGTTCCACCAACTATGATCCCATCTCCGGATCCTGTCCACTCAATCGCTTCAACTTTTGTGTCTTGCACCAATATGGAATTCTGACTCCAACAAAAAGAACCTGAATATGAGTAAAGACATACAATTTTAAGATATCCAAACTAAAGTCGTAGAAGAAGTATACATTGATATTCAAAATTAACAGAGGATTTTTCATTACTACTATACTAATTGAACCCAGAAGATGGATAGCAATGCTCTCTCGTAACCCAACAATGGCATCACAAACCAGACCACTTGCTCAGAGACTAAACCCCAGAGAATGAACAATAACAAGCTATATAGCGAGTCTTACCATTCAAATCAAGCGCGAATAGGTAGATATAGTTCCCAGAGCCAACAGCGAGCTCGCCAAGAGACGGCGTTACAGGAGACCAAGAAACGGAAGTAACTGGAGACGAAACATCGCCGGAAACCTCTAGAATCTGACGGAAAAATGGTGCGGTCGTGGAATCGTCGCCGCGGAGAGGAGAAGGTAGATGAGAGATAACGAGGAGAGTGGAAGCTCCGTAAGCAAGCCATGAGTAACCAGCGAAGTCGGGAAGCCAGTCGATAGAAGACTGAGATCGAGTCGGAGCCGGTGGAACGATCTCCGATCTGAGTTGCCGGAGAGGCAAATTATCGATCGGATCTGTGACCGGTGAGATCGCGTCGTGACTCGTCGTCGCCGGCATAATCACGGGTTTTAACGGAAACACACAAATCTTAGACCAAAACTATTTTATTTTCCGTTTGTCTACACCCAGCAGAAGGAGGATCGTCGAACCTTCCTACTAGGCTAGAAGGTTCCAGTTCGAGACTGTATCTCGCTTAGGCCCACTTCTCACTTGGGCCTCCTTATTGTAAATTGTAATGTGAATTTCGGTTACAAAGCATCCACCGTATTCCACACAGTCTGCCGCCATATCTTTATCGCCGTCATAAGCCTCTTTCTCGAATAAAAAGCCCAATACGTTTTAAACATTAACCAAGTCCCAAATCGGGAATATGATAAACAGATACTAACCCATAACTCCTATAAATAAAAGTTAGTCCACTTTGCTTACAAAGCATCCACACAGTAGTGGACTTTTCTGAAGGCCCGACTGTTGGAAAGTACCAATGTTTTTTTAAAACGTTTTAGCGTTATTTTTTCTTCAGCTTTTTAAAACGTTTGTTTTTTCGGGTTTTTAAGCTTTTTTTTTCAGTTTTTTTTTGTTTTTGTTTTTGTTTTGGTTTTGGTTTTTAAGTGTTGAATTTTAAATTTGCGTAAGCAAACCGGATACAACATCCGGTCCATATTTATTTGTGGTCTGTAAAAGGTGTTCTAGGTCCAACATGCATTATACATAACTTAAATTTAACTTTTTTGTTTTCCTGATTTTTTTTTTTTTTTTTTTTTTTTTTTTTTTTTTTTNGTTGAATTTTAAATTTGTGTAAGCAAACCGGATACAACATCCGGTCCATATTCTTTGTGGTCTGTAAGAGGTGTTCTAGGTCCAACATGCATTATACATAACTTTAATTTAACTTCTTCTTTTTTTTTAACCACACCTTTTTCTTAATTTTTTAAAAAACCTTTATATTCATGGTTATTTAAACTTTTAAAGTTTTAGGTTTTATAAATAATATTATGAACTTTGTAACGGTCGTGAATATAAAGGTTCATGAGAAATTACTTACATTATTACTACAAAAATCATAAAACCAATTCTACACTTGAAAAATTCATAAGCTTTTATATACCTTAAACGGCAGACGAAGAAGAAAAGCTGGACTGGAGAAGGAAAAAAGAAACTTAAAAATTCAAACGGCAACGTTTGATAAATATGGTGTAATGTTATACTTGTAAAATTAAAATACTAATGGGAAAAGAAAATAGTTATACATTGATTCTCGTAATCGAAAAGGATAAACTTTTTCATGGCATATATTATATAACATGGTGTTTTGCGTATCAGAACATTATTGTAAACGAATGAACAGATAGGCATCGATTACATATATAAAACATGTTTTTAGTCGTCATTTGGGAGAAATATGTTAAAACTCAACATTGTTAATCAGTCAAAACATAATTAACGACCGTCTTCATGCAAAGCAACGCATTTGAGTATGAAAAATATGAGTAGGGAGCCCAACGCATTTGAGTATGAAAAATATTCTCCCCTTCTGGATAAGCTCGCTTCAAAGTTCAAAGTTTGGGCAGTAAAATCTCTTTCCTTTGCGGGAAGAGCCCAACTGCTTTCATCAATCATCTATGCGACAATAAATTTTTGGATTTCAACCTTCATGCTTCCCAAAAACTGCATAAGGAAATTGAATCACTTTGCCAAAGGTTCATATGGTCAGGTAATATTGAAAACCACAGCAAAGCAAAAGTTGCTTGGTCTACAATTTGTCTACCAAAGAAAGAAGGAGGGTTAGGAATGCGAAGATTCTCTGTTTGGAACACCACTCTATGCCTGAGGTTAGTTTGGTTGCTTTTCTCAAACAGCGGGTCTCTTTGGGTGGCTTGGCAGCACCATCACCATAGGCTCGATGCCGGCAGTTTCTGGGAGATCAAAGAAAAGCAGAATGACTCTTGGCTCTGGAAAGCTTTACTTAAGCTTAGAAGCTTTGCAAAACGTTTCATCTCTTGCAACATTGGAAACGGTTCAACGGCTTGGTTCTGGTTTGATAATTGGACACCTTTGGGTCCCTTAATTGATTGTTTAGGTGCAGAGGGTCCTCACTGACTGAGAATTCCTCTGAACTCAAGAGTTCGAGATGCATGTAACATGGAGGGTTGGTTACTTGCAAACCCACGCTCAGATTTTGATGTTTCTCTGCAAATCTATCTATCGACTATTGATCTACCAAGTCACTCTACACTAGAAGACTCCTATGAGTGGGTGATAGATGGACAATCAACTCAAGAATTCTCTGCTAGCAAAACCTGGGAGGTCTTAAGACCACGAGATGTAGAGAAAGATTGGGCAGAGCTCGTGTGGTTCAAAGGATCAACGCCTAAACATGCCTTCAATTTCTGGATGACAAACCTGGATAGGCTTCCAACGATGGCAAGACTTGTTTCTTGGGGATTACAAGTTTCGGACACCTGCTCCCTCTGTTCTGCAGCTGCAGAGACTAGAGATCATTTGTTCCTTCACTGCACGTTCACCCAAGCTATTTGGACATTGGGTCTGCAAAGACTAAGTCAGCAAAGCTCTCATTTCTCCACTTGGAGTTCACTCCTATCTTGGGCAAAAGGGAGAAGTCCTACTTCACCATCCACCCTTCGACTACTCTTAACCCAGACAATAGTCTATACTGTATGGAGAGAGAGGAACAATCGCATTCACAACCATACAACCATACCGCCGCTCAATCTCTTCAAGGATATTGACCGCCAAATCATAAACACTATTGATGCCCGTAAGGGAAGGAGGAAGTTTAGGAATCTCTTCACATTGTGGTTCAAATAAGAGATCAAAATTTGTGCTTCTGAGTTTGAATCTTAGTTGATCCTTGTTTTTATTTTTTTTGTCAAGGACCAATCTGCACGTATTATATCATTTGTAATACCGAATCTTTCGTATATATCATATTAACGATTTAGCAAAAAAAAAAAAAAAAAAAANGGTCAAAATTCGAAACAATCATCACGTTCCAATCTATAAAAAAAACAAATAAGATGAGTATTTGGCAAGTTAAGGCGTGCACGAACTTTGATGATGACACGACCAATAAAGAGTTAAGACCATTCAAACTTCCGACCAAGAAACTTGATCCCTTCTTACTCTTTCTTATTTCTTTTAACACTCTTAACATACCAACACGACCCTACTAAACACTCTCTAATGATGCTAAATCATGCACCTCTCACTTATTCCGGCTAATCCCAAAACTCGTATGGTTTCCGGTAAATAAACGACAGGTCAAAAGAAATAGTCACCAGGTCGGTTCCACTAAAGCTTGACGAAGAAAGTAGTCTTGGTGAAAACTGGGTTGGTCCTGATCAGTCAGCAGTTTCACTAGTTTGGTAGAAGATCCTGCATCATAATGCATAAAGCTTTTCCTGATTCAAAATCAAAGAACAGACACTAATTAAGAGTATATTTCTCCTTTTTAAACCCTTTTAGAGTAACTCGTGTGTTGCCTTCAATCTCACGCTGGGGTCAAGAAACAAGTCACGCCTTCCCAACACCTTATAATCACTTATGTCTCTGTTCCCAACTCTCTCAAATCATGAAACTCTTTTTCGTCACTATATATTATATTTCCTAACTTTCCCCTTGGAACACTATAAAATCAGTGGCATAAATCTATCAGTACCTTTCAACCTCAAATCTCCTCGTCTCTTTCCATGCAAGATGACCAATTCAGCTGTCTCGTCCTTGTTCCGGCTTAGCTTTTTCTTGTTCACTCTTCAAGTAATGAATCTTGGCAGGGTTGGCGCTGCAACTAGGTTCTACCAATTCAAGGTATCAGCAACGTAAATGTTACCAAAATATTCAAAATAGAAATTTAGAATCAACATGGAACACATGCATGTTTTTTTGTCTATCTTCACTGTATTCAAATTCTAAACAGAGGTCTGTTGTGTCACTGAATTTTCTAACAGGTACAAACAATAAGACTCACCAGGCTATGTCAAACAAAAGAGATTGTAACAGTCAACGGGAAATTCCCTGGCCCTGAGATATCCGCTCATGAAGATGACAGAATTGTCGTTAAAGTCATCAACATGACCCCCTACAATACCACAATCCATTGGTATGTCAATAGGCATATACACGTGTACGTAAAATATAAATGCTCATAAGAAGAAGTCTAGACTAACAAACGTATTTCTATTATACGCAGGCATGGTATTAAGCAAAAGCTATCATGTTGGTATGATGGTCCATCTTATATCACACAATGTCCAATTAAGAGTGGACAAAGTTTCACATACAACTTCACAGTTGCACAACAAAAGGGCACCTTTTTATGGCATGCACACTTTTCTTGGCTTAGGGCTACAGTATATGGTCCGCTTATTGTATATCCTAAAGCATCTGTTCCTTACCCATTCATGAAACCCTTCAACGAGCATACAGTTCTCTTAGGTAATCTTTATTCTTAATAAAGTCAAGTCTATTTCACTAACTGGTTTCACTGAATTTGTTTTTCTCCTGATAAATCTAGGAGAGTATTGGCTTAAGAACGTGGTGGAACTGGAACAAAATGTACTGGAGAGTGGAGGACCTCCTCCTCCAGCAGATGCATTCACAATTAATGGTCAACCAGGACCTAACTACAATTGCTCCTCTAATGGTAAATATCAGATGAAAAATGGTATGATTGGTATAAATGGAGAAAACAGATCATGGATGTTTATATCTTTATATTTCAGATGTTTATAAGATTAAGATAGTGCCAAGGAAGACGTACCTACTAAGGCTGATAAATGCTGGCATTAACATGGAGACCTTCTTCACCATAGCTAATCACAAATTGACTATAGTGGAGGTAGACGGCGAATACACCAAACCATTTGCAACAGAGCGTGTGATGCTTGTACCAGGACAGACAATGAACGTTCTTGTCACAGCTGATCAAGCCGTTGGGAGATACTCCATCGCCATGGGTCCGTACGAGTCTGCAAAGAACGTAAAGTTTCAAAACACATCAGCGATAGCTACTTTCCAATACATTGGTGCATTGCAAAACAGTGCAACAGTACCAGGCAAGTTACCTGTTTTTAATGACAACATTGCTGTTAAGACTGTCATGGATGGGCTCAGAAGTCTAAATGTAGTTGATGTTCCAAGAAATATTGACGCTCATCTCTTCATCACAATCGGAATAAATGTAAACAAGTGTAACTCTGAAGATCCAAACAACAAGTGCCAAGGTCCCAGAAAAGGAAGACTAGCAGCTTCAATGAACAACATCAGCTTCGTCGAACCTAAAGTCTCGATCTTGGAAGCTTACTACAAGCAACTGGAAGGTTACTTCACTTTAGATTTCCCAACCACGCCTGAAAAATCCTATGACTTTGTCAGTGGGGCACCCAATGACATAGCCAATGACACGCAGGCTGCAAATGGGACCAGAGCAATAGTTTTCGAGTATGGGAGCAGGATACAAATCATCTTCCAGAATACTGGCACACTCACGACAGAAAATCATCCAATTCATCTTCATGGACACAGCTTTTATGTTATTGGCTATGGCACAGGTAACTATGATGAACAAACAGCACAATTTAACCTGGAGGATCCTCCATGCTTGAACACAATTGGAGTCCCAGTAGGAGGATGGGCCGCAATACGGTTTGTTGCCAACAATCCAGGTATTCTTTTTCACAAAACTCCTTACATCACAATACACATGACATTTACTGATAAATTCTTCCTTTTATAATGAACAGGGCTCTGGTTATTGCATTGTCATTTCGACATCCATCAAACATGGGGAATGAGCACGATGTTTATAGTGAAAAATGGCAAGAAGGTGCAGGAGAGTCTGCCTCATCCTCCTCCCGATCTACCAAAGTGCTAGCTTAATAGATATTAACAAATGGTGACAGGGAACAAGTTTCCAGAGGAAGATTTTTTTAGGTAACAAGCACAGAAAGAGAACTACACGCTTCTATTTGCCTTTCTCTTATTCATTATTCTAGAGCATATGAAATTTCATTCAAAGGGATAGAGACTACGGTATAGACGAAAAAGATTCAGATTCTTTTATTCAGATATTTTAATATGATCTAACCCAAAAAAAACAAAGATTGTCACACGTTCGAAAGCCAAGAGTAAAAAGTAAAAGTATTATGAATAGCTACAAACAGGCGTATGACATAAGGGAAATCCAGAACACAGAAATAAGAAATTCTTGAATCACCCTCTCGGAGATAAAAAGTTAATTATGGGTTAACCTTTTCTGAAGTCCAGCACTTCTCTCCAGTTCCACTAGCCATGGACGAAAACAAAAGCCTCTGATTGCTTTTCAGATTCAAGTAATCAATCTGTCATTAAGGGTAAATCATTCATGAAAAACCTGCTTTCTACGTAGGGGACAACTCAAGAAAGAAAGTTTCAAACAAAAAAAAAGACCTTTTCTGGCTCTAGAAGGAGCAGGCAATACTCAGGAACTGGACCACTTGAGGGATCTAATTTAACTTCTTGGTTTGGTTGCTCAGAGTTGTTGTAAGGACTACCGGGAGTAGGACAGATGTAGATAAGCCTTGACCTTAAGGAATTAGCAAACCAAGCTTTCTCTCTTTGCTATATAACACATCAAGCAACAAAAATCAAAACGATAAAACACCAAAAAAAAAATGTCTCTTCCTTTCCAAGACAGTACTAAATAATCACACTTTAGTATAAAGGTTTAAAGATGTAAATCCAACCTGAAGCTTAGTCTGGTCAGGATTCGAAGCATCAATAACCTCAACTCTTCCATTGATTCGGAATTGCTCCCAAGTATCCGAGAAATACCAACATATCTTGTGAAAACAAAAACAACCACCATAGTAAGAACCAACGCGTGGTTTGGCAAAGTATAATCCAATCCGACCTTTAAAGAAACTGTTTTACCTCAGAAAAGGGACAATGCTTAAGCTCTTCAATCTGCAAACAAAAATGCAGTAATTATACAGGATCAAAGAGAGAGCTTTATAAGAAGAATCTGCAAGTTAGCTTTTTTGGGAAAATTTGTAAGACCTTACGACTACGAAGATCGGTGTTGATTTGAATTCTATCACTGTTCTCTTCAAATCCCCTACCAAAGACAACAAAAATGTTCACTACCTGAACAAAATCGAAACACAATTAAACGGAGAAAAATCACGCATTCGTAATCACCTGAATACAACAGTACGATTCGAAGGCCGTCCGTTTAAACCAATCGTCGCCTGAAACACACACATACACAAAAATATCAACATATGAACAACATCGCCTTGATGAGAAATTCAAGAAGAAGAATTAAAAAAGACACATACGAGCTGAAGGTAAGAAGAGTGGCTTAGATGAGAATTAGACTCAATTGCACTAAAGAGCAGCTGCTTCCATGGCGCTACACTTGTTCCCATCTTCTTCTTCTTCTTCTTCTTCACTTACTCCCGAGTTCCGACCTTTTCCATGTTAGATAATCACCGTCACTGCAAAAACGGTGTCGGATTAGCTAGTTGATTGTATCGGGCCTATTGGGCCACAATTTTTATCGGGCCACAATTGTTATCGGGCCATAACTGTTATCGGGCCTATCACACTATTTTTTAAAACTCAACATAACTAGAAGAGAAAGAAAACAAAATACACTGCTAACCGACTTAGGAAGGGACAAGTGGCAATTGGCAAGTCGTTAAAGCAAAACGGCAGGCAAGGGAAAGCTGAAACAGTGAAACGACACGAATAGATAGAGATAGAGATATTTTCATTGGGTGGGGGAAGGTGTTGTTGGGTAAGAGAAGACAGATGTCAACATCAACAAAGAAAATTAAAAAAAAAAAAAAAAAAAAAAAAAAAAAAACTAGAACAGTCTCTAAGATTTATTATTATTAGTTGTAAATATTTGTAAGAAAAAGGAAAAATCTTAATCACGCCACGAAGTGTGGGACCCAGATCCACCTCCTTTTTGTCGCTTCCTGTCGGTCTTCTCTTCTTCATTCATCTCTTCTTCTCTCCCTCGTCCTCTTTTTCAAAATTCTCCTCCTCGAAAATTCCAAATAGATGCAATCTTGTTTAGTATTTTATTTGTTAACTTAGATTTCTTTTTCGTTTATTATATTATTATTCGTTTGTATTATTGTAGCGATTGCCAAAATGAATCTATGAATTGATTATAAAGGGGTCAAATTCATTCATTACGATAAAGCAAGCATACAGTATACTATTAGGCATTAGGTTGTTTTTTGCTTTATATATAACTCATGTAGAATCATCTACTCACCTAGACGGTTCACACGGTTTTATTATGATACCTCTCATGAATTTTTCCGTGTACACATACTTTATATTTCACAGTATATACTTTTCATTATAAGATCATGTTATAATCTTTATGATCACTTTTAATTAAAATCATATTTAACTTTAGATATGTATGATGTAATGACGCCTGAAAAAAGCTAAGATTGTTTGACAGAATAGACATACATGTAACTAGATATTGGTGTTGTTTGGTAACATTATGTGTTATGTCGTAATCATTAAAAACAAATGAACTATAGAATGACAAAGTTGTATTTCAACCATTGACGAATCTCATCGGTTACTTACACAAAATGGAGATCGTACTGTATATTGATATAGTAAAGTTTTAAAGTCGAGCTAAATTTAGGTGTCAAAGCCAGTAATTCACATGTACGCAAGACATGTGGTGTATATACATATAGGTATGGTATTGGGATTTTAAAAATGCAGCTAGGCGATTTGATGGACCATATGGCCAACAAATAGTATCCAATCACAAAATGGGAGGCCGAGAAATAGCTTACAACTCATAGTTCCACTCACACTATGCATTATGATACACACACAAAGAGTTTTATATCCCTTCACAAATATATTATTTTAGCAAGAGGACATAATTCCTTACACACGATTTTTTTCTCTTAGAAAAGTATATTTTTTTTTAAGAGGGACCAGAAAGAGCTAGCAAGAGAGAGCGGTCACGAGACATCATCACTAGTCAAAATCAACGAACCCAACTTTTTCTTTTTTTCCTACTTTTAATCTTTTTTATAATCGAAAATTTTAAAAAAGTTTAATCCATAGTTTTCTCCCGAATTAGACGGACGAAATTATGAAATTACAAATCATAATGTAATCTCTAAATCAAACATTTTTTCATCATGATAATCGTAATGGCATAAACAAAAAAAATTCTTTCTATTCAATGAATCATATTTAAACTATATATAGTTTTAATAGAACTGAATTATTCTACTCAAAACACATCTTAGTTATATATGTATAGCTATATTCTCTTAGATAATAAGTTAAAATTTGGGTTCTTCTCTTCTCCGTCTTCTTCGCTGGCTCTTTTTTCATCATCCATAAAGTGAAAGGCAACGCATAGAAGAGCCATCACTCACAAACAAAGTAAAGGGAAAAAAAAAAAAAAGTTCTCAAAAAACATTCTTCTCTTTGGCCTTTACTCAAAACCCACACACACATATCTCTCTCTCTCTCTGGCTTTCTCTTTGTCGGAAGTCATGGACGCTACGAAGTGGACACAGGTGCTTAAAAGATCTTCCTTTGACTCTTCTCTTTTGTTTCTTCTTCTTCTTCTTATTAACTACTTCCTCCTTTTCCTCTCTTTTCTTTCTCTTAGCCTACTTCATGATCCGTGAAAGATTTCATACTTAGATGAATATCATCATGGTCATGTGTTTGTGGTTATGGAGAATAGAGATATGTGTATTTAAGATTTTTTACCCATATATTTCAATGAAAAATTTGCATGGGAAAATTATTATTTTTGTAGGTTTCGAGGTCGGAAAGAAAAAATTAGTGATATATTATAGGCAGCTCACAACACTTTTTTCTCAGCCTTTTCATGTGATTAATCATTAATTATATTTTGAGAAACTAATAGAGATATTGAAAGAAAGTCATGATTTGTTATTTACCCTTTGTTCTTGGTGTTCATCTCTTTTCCTTTTTCCACCAAACCCTATATGTACATATAGTTATATAGATATCAAATAAGGAAAAATCTAATGTGCATGTTTCATGTATCTCTTTAATTAGTGCTTAGAATTGCAAAGCATATTGCGAATTAATCATATGTTTAATGTCTTAATTAGCTTATTTTTAACTTATGAGTCCGTATGGTCTATACAGGGTTTCAAATTAAGCTCTAATTAACTATCTAAAAATCATTTTCTAGGGTTTTCAAGAAATGATGAACGTAAAACCGATGGATCAGATCATGATTCCTAACAACAGTACACATCAATCAAACACAGCATCCAATGCAAGGCCAAACGCCATTCTCACATCGAACGGCGTCTCAGCCGCTGGAACCACCGTCTCCGGCGTAAGCAACAACAATAACAACACGGCGGTTGTGGCGGAGAGGAAAGCAAGACCACAAGAGAAAATTAATTGTCCAAGGTGTAACTCAACCAACACAAAGTTTTGTTACTACAACAACTATAGCCTCACACAACCAAGATACTTCTGCAAAGGTTGTCGAAGGTATTGGACAGAAGGTGGGTCTCTTAGGAATGTTCCTGTGGGAGGAAGCTCAAGAAAGAACAAGAGATCATCTTCTTCTTCTTCATCAAACATCCTTCAGACGATACCATCTTCACTTGGTTTGACCACAACACTTCCAGATCTAAACCCACCAATTCTCTTCTCCAACCAAATCCCTAATAAATCAAAAGGGTCATCGCAAGATCTCAACTTGTTGTCTTTCCCTGTCATGCAAGATCAACATCATCATCATCATCATGTTCATATGTCTCAGTTTCTTCAGATGCCGAAGATGGAGGGAAATGGTAACATAACTCATCAGCAGCCTTCGTCATCTTCTTCTCTCTATGGCTCCTCGTCTCCTGCTTCAGCTCTTGAGCTTTTAAGAACCGGAGTTAATGTTTCTTCAAGATCAGGGATTAACTCATTCATGCCTCCCGGTCCAATGATGGATTCAAACACTGTGCTTTACACTTCTTCAGGGTTTCCAACAATGGTAGACTACAAGCCAAGTAATCTCTCCTTCTCTACCGATCAACATGGGCTTGGACACAACAACAACAATAGGTCCGAAGCTCACAATAATCATCATCAAGGTAGAGTTTTGTTTCCATTTGGGGATCAAATGAAGGAGCTTTCATCAAGCATAACACAAGAAGTTGATCATGATGATAATCAACAACAGAAGAGTCATGGAAACAATAATAATAACTCAAGTCCTAGTAATGGATATTGGAGTGGGATGTTCAGTACAGCAGGAGGAGGATCTTCATGGTGAAGCAAAATGATCAAAAAGGAGACTGTGAAATTAGCTTTCTAATTCTCTTTCATGATCTTTTGCCTCACATGGGTTACTTTAGTTAAAGTTGTCAGAACTTAGCTAACACAACATAGTCTTTTTTATTCTCCTTTCTTTTTGGGGTTTTTGTTAAAATCAAATATTTATTTTCTAAATGTTTTTTATAGTTGGGGTTTGATGGTAATTTTGGGTTGGTTTTTCATTTTGGTTTGTCGATATAAATCAGGGCGTTTGTGTATGGGTAGAAGAATATGTGAATACGAATCTCGCGAGTGTTGTTACATGNATAATAATAACTCAAGTCCTAGTAATGGATATTGGAGTGGGATGTTCAGTACAGCAGGAGGAGGATCTTCATGGTGAAGCAAAATGATCAAAAAGGAGACTGTGAAATTAGCTTTCTAATTCTCTTTCATGATCTTTTGCCTCACATGGGTTACTTTAGTTAAAGTTGTCAGAACTTAGCTAACACAACATAGTCTTTTTTATTCTCCTTTCTTTTTGGGGTTTTTGTTAAAATCAAATATTTATTTTCTAAATGTGTTTATAGTTGGGGTTTGATGGTATTTTGGGTTGGTTTTTCATTTTGGTTTGTCGATATAAATCAGGGCGTTTGTGTATGGGTAGAAGAATATGTGAATCCGAATCTCGCGAGTGTTGTTACATGGGATGTAATGTAACCAAGTATTCACCGCTTCTTCTAACTGTACGTATAAACTCTATAAGTGTTTTCGTAAAAGATTTTATTCATATATAAATTCTCGATTTAGAAACGTTAGTGTGATGTACTCTTTAAATCGAATGCTTAGGAGATTAATAATAACTAACTTATCCTATACAATAAAGTATTGTTTTTTTCAAACTCATGCATAAAACCTATTAATAATCTTTTATACTTGAATTCATTTTTTTTAACCAAATAATAGTCAATCTCAAATCTAGACAAAAAAATTACCGTTACGTCAATTCAGTTTAAGTTTGGAGTTTGGACGGAGAAAGAGATATTTTCTTGTCGTTGTTATTGTAGAGAGAATTCGAAATTGCATTGATAACAAACAAACAAAAAATCGAAAGATACGGCACAAGAAATCAAGAAAACGAAACTTCTCCGAAGCTTACCTTTTGGATAATAATGTGATATATGGAGTGGGAATGCGTCGTATTCACGGCCCATTAGAACTTTCCACGAAACCACCTAACAATCACCTGCTTCCGTACTCACGGAATCGCATTAATCTTGGAATGATACACAGCCGTTCGTTATTTCAACTCTCAGATTTCCAACGGCTATGATTCAAGAGATAGTTTTAAGACCACAAAGATTAGGTTCGAACGTGACAATCACTAGATCGGAACAGATACGCCACTCACTTATATATTCCATTGGACTAATCAAATTACTTCACCAAAATCTCTTCTCTCTCTCTCTCTCTTTGTCTATCATCATCTCGTTATCTTCCTCTAAATGGAACCAACCGAGAAATCCATGATACTAGAAGAAACTACCACGAAGATGGAAACCCTATACGAAGATATGTTACCGGTTATGGCTGAGAAGATGGATGTTGAAGACTTTGTATCAGAGTTATGCAAAGGTTTCAGTTTGCTTGCGGATCCACAGAGAGATCTCATCACAGCCGAGTCTCTAAGACGAAACTCAGGGATACTTGGGATTCAAGGTATGAGCAAGGAAGAAGCTGAAGGAATGGTTAGAGAAGGTGACCTAGATGGAGATGGTGCTCTTAACCAAACCGAATTCTGCGTTCTCATGGTTCGGTTAAGCCCCGAGATGATGGAAGATGCACAAACTTGGCTGGAGAAAGCACTCACCCAAGAACTCTCTAACCACAGTCACTCTTCTCTGCCTTGATCATCCATTCCATCCTATTTTCTTGTGTATTCTCATTCCTTCTTAAGAAAAACTTGTAAAATGTTTCTGAATAGAAATGGAAAAGCTCTCTTGATCATGAAAAACTTAAATGATTTGACGGAATCCAAACATTGAATTCCAAAAGAGATGATTGTCGATCATTAGAAAAAGCTAATAATACTTCTACTACACCACATGTAGCCCATACGATTCAAGTCATAAGTGGTGAAGACTCGTACTAAAAGATCTCCTTCTTGGACTAGCCGCATAGCTATCTTCTCTTTCATCATCATCCCTCAATGCATATTCAACAGAAACAACCCTATCCTATATTTTGCTGCCAAGAGAGGAAACACATGTAAGGGATGAGTACCCTATCCTAAGGTACTAACTAAGTGTGTGTTTACCTGTTTTGAGTAGAGTCAAGGGCTTTGGTTGCATCTTCATTAGTTGCGTATTGAATAAAAGCAAAATTGCGCCTAATGCGAACATTGAAAACTTTATCATATGGATGGCTCAAAGTGTCTCTCCGTATGGCGCTCTCTTGTGCGAACAGGGTCAAAGTTGATGACAAGTTAAAGAGTAACACGAGTCCTACGAGAAAATAAAAACACAAGATAAGACAAGGCAGTTAGTTAGGCAGAGCACATAACTTGACACTCTGTTTCAGCCTAGACAGAACAAGAGTTAGTCAACCAGAAGACACTTATTTCACCTAGAGAAAGACCAAAAAAGAAAAACTAAATAAATATAAAAGACCTGCATCATTGTGAAGGCTGCTTGTGTACATAAATAAGATGTAGAGGAGTAGTAAATAAAATCCAATTTTTTGTTCAATTCTGAATGATTGATAGCTAACGTGGGAAGCTATTTGCAGGAAGAAGTTGGCAATCCCAGGAAAAGAGGAAACACTCATTGGCTCCTTTGGAGAAAGCTCCTACGACAAAACAAACACTTCAATACAAGAAACTCCTCTCTTAAACGCAATCGCTAACACACTCACGGTCTCTTGACGTATCTGAGGAGGCAACGAGCAAAATAAACCCTAGACGACGATGCTCGACGAAGAGCTGTCTTTAGTAACATAATCCTATAAGTTAACACAATGAACTAAAGCGTGTTATTGTCTTATTGACGCTGTCACCATTACCGTTTGATATATTTCGCTCATCTAGGACACATTTTATTTCACTACAATTATCAATCGGCATCACGTTGTGTGATTTTTTTTTTTAAAACGATCCAAAAATGTCCATTCACAAGATCCAGAATCTGTTAGCTTTTCATTTTCCATGGTAGCAAAAAAAAAAAAAAAAGCATAACCTTATAAAATTTTATGTACATAATAAAACTAAAGAAACCCCCCCAACCAAAAAAAAAAACAAAAGTAAACAACATTCCTCTCTAGTCTGCGCTTTTTGTCCAGACTCTTTCAACCAATTAAATCAACCCACGTGGCTGCTGACTCGTTAAAATCTTTTTTTAATCACTAGCCGTCCCTCATCTCTCGAGCCACATCGAACGATCCAGATTTCCTACTACTTTTAATCCTCAACAACCCATACAGCTTCCTAAACTCCTTCACCGCCGGCGAACTCCCTCCTCCTCCACCGCCGCAAAGCAAACCACTCATATTTTCAGAGACTTCCTCCGTCGTCGCTCTTCTCGAACCGCTCTCTAACAGCAAACGCCGTCCAGTTCCTCTCCTATCCCCATCAGTCTGCAAAGCGTTAATAACATACTTCAAAGCACGAGTCGGCGAGTTACGATTCGCGATCATCAACTCACCGATCTCGGCGGGGCTCAAAGACGCACCGTTTTGGAATATTCCTTCGACTTGAGAGAAGAGCTTATGGTCTTTAACACCCAAGTAGTTATTAGCCAGCGTTTTAAACGCCGTGAAATCACATAACGGGAAATGGATATGAACGTCAACCCGACCCGGTCTAAGCATAGCCGGGTCAATTAACTCTTTCCCAGTCATGGTAAACACCATGATCCGTTCATCGGCGGCGCAAGAACTCAAAATACTATCGGTAAAATTCAAAATCCCAGATAAACTCACAGCCGTTGATTTCGTCGCGGAGAGGTACCGATCGAGATCCTCGATGACGATCACAGATTTGCCTCTGGTTTGTAATAGAAGCATCTTGAGATCGGAGTCATCCACAACTTTGGAGAGATCTATATCGTAAACATCGTAATCCAAGAAATTAGCCATCGCCGCGACGAAGCTTGATTTACCGGTGCCGGAAGGTCCGTATAAAAGGTAACTCCGTTTCCAAACACGGCCGAGACGGTTGTAGTACTGTTTACCTTTGAGGAATGATTCGAGATCGGATTTGACTTTGTTCTTCAGATCCGTTTCCATTGCGATGTTTTCGAAGGTGCAAGGATGATCAAACGGAATCGATCTCCACCGTCCGTTCTGATGATCATCATCGACGTTCATGAATAGCTTGAGCTCTGTGTTCCTCTGTTCAAGCTCGTCAGATACAGTATGTATATGGTGGAGATAAGAACCTAGGATCCTTCTTTTATCAGCTTTACGAATCTTCAAAACGAAGTTTCTGACTCCGTCTTCGTCTTGGCCGTTGATCCAAGAGACTCTAGCGCCGAGGAACTCGTCGCCAACGACTTGTTTCCGATCTAAACGGAGGATGATTTCGTTAGTCTTTTTACCGGTGAAAAGGTTGGTGAAATCGGAGTTTTCGATAGAGCTTAAGGAATTGAGATAGGCGTAGACTTTGCGGTAGAGCTGATTCTCTTGTACGTTGTCGTTGAACTCAGGTACCTTGTAGAATTGGTAAACATGAAACGTGTCGATCATCTTCCTCCTCCATAACTTCACCATGTATATCAATCCTGTTTTGAATAACACGACCCTAACCAAGAACAGAGCAAACGCCGCCACTAGTAACAAGAGAATCGAATCCAAGAGAATCCCCATTGGCTGTGACTGCGATTACTAGTTTGAAAGCAAAGGCATGTCCGGGAGAATTGTGAAAACAAAAGAGAAAGAGTGATTTTTACTTTTGACGGGAGAGATACAGAAGAGAAATAAGAACACTCGGAGAAAGCCGGAAAGGACGACGAGGAATGGTTATCATAATATATTTGTTAATAAATAAATAAAAAAATACTAATAAAAATGTTAGGCGTGACGAGGACGATGCCACTGAGCAATCAAAAAGGGTTGGTTGTGACTGCGATTACTAGTTTGAAAGGTTCAAATCACTGTTTTATTTGATAGATCATAGATGTGATTTGGAAGATTTTGTTTTATTAAAGTACTCCACACGTTATAATAATAAAGAGAAAAAAAATCAAATCACATTATTTTTTTTTGTTTTTGTGGTTTATTATGTTCTTATATTTTTTATAAACAAAAATCGTATAAAAGGTATTAGAGATCAAGAAAATATTTACTACCATCTAAAATTCATGAATAAAAAAAAAAAGTGGATATATCCGTATATATTTTAATGCTATTTTAAATAAATTTATATAGTCATGTATTTATATTATGAAAGATGAGAAGAAAAAATATAGTATATAAAAAAAAAAACTGAGTGGATATATATAGGCATCAAGAAGATTAACAGCGTGATCAATTGGTAAAGACGATACATGCTGCATTTGATACGGCAGCTGAAATATTCTTCGTTGTTGATTTAGTTTTCAACTAGTAGTATCGTGGCTAGACAAACTTTTAAAGTCAACTTCGTTGAGGATATAAAGCAACAGGTTTTTTTTTTTTTTTCTTTCTTTCCTTTGGGGATACAATAGATAATTAATTTCTTATTTCCATCACTCGAATATTCCACATGTATTAATTAGTAATTACAATCGGTATCAAGGACAGGAGTTTATAGCTAATTCACTTAAGAAACAAGCTAAATTTATCTGTCACCTTTTTATTTTAATTTGTCAGCTAAATTTGAGGTCGGTGCAAGAGGAAATTAAGTTAATTATAATTAATAGTATAATCAATATTATCAAGCGGCGTAAACCTTTGAGATTTTGAAGCGTTTTTTAAATGTTAACCAACTCGTAAAGTTTAATATTATAATATCAATGACTAGACTTATACTTTTTAGATTTTCAGGGTATTCTGAAAAGAAAGAAATTACGAATCAATTAGATCAAAAGACATCTTTTGTATAGTTCATAATTCATGATTAAACAAAAAAGATAAAGCTCTCCGTTACCAACTAACATCTTCTGTGAAAAATATAACATTATTCTTTCCTATTATACAAAAAGAAACAGAAAGTTTATCATTATAAATTAATTTCCGGAATAGCCGCATATTTATCCCTACTATATCATATAGCTGACCCTTTGTGCAGTTTTGCAAAATTTGCTTAAACTATTTTGTTTTGGATGTGGACTAATTAAGTTTTAATAACCACCGATGAATAAAGTACACATCTTTTTCAACAATTCGTAGTTTTATTTTGGTATGTCGCGAGAGCATCGGATTTTATAGTTAGCGTTGACGAATGAGAGTGGCTAAAATCCCACATCGATTACACAAAGTTACTCATGTATTGAAAATTTTACGACCTAATTTCTTACGTTTAGATAATATTTGGTTCACTTTGCACCCAAGATCAGCCTAATACAAAGGAGTGTAGCCGACCAAAACACCGTCTTTTAAAGGGGACTCGTATTTGGACAATATCACAATTATTTGACTACAGTTACTGGACAAGGGTGTTGTTCATAAGTTAAGACAAGTGTAGCCTTTTTTAGGATTGCATGTGTTGGGTTTTTTGTTATTTGGTTCAATAATTCAACATTTTATATTTTTTTCGTGACATAAAATAAAAAAACCCATTTCAACATTTCATTTAATAACGTGAAGGTATGAAAGTCTTTATTTTTGTTTGGTTAAAGAATCCAGGATGATTTTTTTGCTTAATTTTGGTATTTTTGAATCTAAATATCATGCAAAGTTAAATATGTGTCGTTTTATAACTAACTTACAAATGAGTTACTAGTTAAATGACACGTGAACTTAAATATAATTTTCCATTTTTGTAATTTGCAGACTCGTCAAACAAGAATAGCTTACCGAATTATACATGCATTTTCCCTTTTTAAAAACATAATTTTTAATGTTTATTCTGATTATTAATATAAATTAGTTAATTGACAAAAAGCATAATATAAATGTTTTTGTTGTACGACTATTGGTATAGGCGGACATAAGAGGACTTTGAATGTTTTAGGCTCTTAACATAGAAAATTTCAAATTTAGCCATACCCATACACGGTGGTCCAATATTAACAATAATCACATTCAATGGAAGTGATGACTCTTTTCTCTCTTTTTTTTCTTTATAAAACGCTGTATATTTCGTTTTTTTTATCAGTTTTGAGTCTTTTGATCGGCTTTTGCTTTACATTTTCTGCACAATCGATTTGCCTGTAAAGGTGTACCAGCTGAACGTCATCGGTATGTGCATTCATCATGATCCTATGACCAAATTATACATACTTTAGGTTGGAACTGATCAACCTGCTGGTTAATAGATCTGATCTAAACCAAACCAATAAAGCATTAATAATTTAACCGCACATATATTGTTGAAAGCAAACTCAGTCCAAACAAAAACTGAAACATGTGAAATTCTATTTTATACACTAATAAATAATACGAGAATCCAAAAACCAAAAGCAAAGCGAAAATTGAATTGGACCCAAATTCTAGGTTACTTTTTTTTTTTACTTATAACAATACATATGACAATGTATTCAAAAGAATCAAATCCGACTTGGGATAAAAAAAACTACTACATGTAGAGGGTCTTTTGTTTTGAAATTTTAGTCCACCACGTTTGGAAGAAAATAAAAAATGCATTTCGATCAGTTTACCATATTTTGCATGTGTGTATTAGTGTATAATCAATATACAATTATGTACAGTGACTTCATTAGTATTTTTTTTTGTTTTTGACATATATAATCCGACTAAACCATTCCCATGTGTGTGGGAATTTTGACTATTCGAGACAAACCTAACAAAAACTAAATTGTAACCCAAAAAGAAGAAAAAAAAACGTGTTTCAAACGACGACGGAGTAATAGTCTTTCTTTGACTTAACTAGTAATTAAGAAATACTGAGAGTAACGAATAAACGGATTGCATAAATCGAATACTTGGGAACGCCCAGAGGGGAGGAGTTTCCCACTGGGCTGGAGATTTTCTTGGTTATATATAACCAGACTGAACCAGAATCCGGTTTTGTTATAGTAAAATAGAAAAACAAAAAAGTTCTCCGTCGCCGGGATTCGAACCCGGGTCTCTCGGGTGAGAGCCGAGTATCCTAACCAGCTAGACTACGACGGATTTTGTTAACATGGTTACAAGTAGCTTTATAAAATCTAGTAATGAATTCTTTGACCAACTTAAAAGCACTCAATACTTGTTTCAACTATCCAAGTCTTTTTTTTATTTTTATTGTGTAACATTGCATAGTTTTCTGATTATTATTTATTTGAATTGTGATTTAAGTATACTCTCGACAGCTTTCATCAACTCGGCTTAAGGATTATACCGGATAAACCGAATTATATTGTTGACTATAAGTCCATATTGCGAACTAATGAAAGTTTACGCTATAAACAAAAACGGAGTGATATAATTGCTTACGCTGAAGCAGGGCACTGAAGGACATTAAATTATTGAAAAAGGCAAACTCCAACGATGATGGGCCTTTACACAACTTTAAATCCCTTCGAGATAGGGAGATGCGTTGGTGAATATAAACGTTAGTTTCATACATTCATTAGTTACTAAAATTAGTATTTTTGCGTCAGTGAATCGACTTGTTAGAAAGGGACACAGTTTGATGTTGAAGCGAATGCAAAAGATACTATATATATATAAATGTATGTATATCTTGATATTCTAATATAACATGCATTGGTTATTATTTTTCTAGTAACATTTAATTAATCAATTGACGAAAAGATGAACATCTCTCTTAATATAAGAAGTTATGAAGTTCGTAATAATTATTCAAGCTCGTTCTTATTATTTTGACGGTACTACATATATATATATGTAATGTTTTTATGAGAAAATGCAAAATATATGTAGGTGATACAAAAATGTAAAATTGAAAGAAAAAAGAGAGAGATGCTACGCCATTTTGATGCCCAATAAGCAACCGATAATACACTTCGAACCATTGTATATATTTTAAATTATCATATATATAAAAGAAATATATTTGGTTCTATTCTTCTGAAAGGAAAGAATTAGTGGCTCAGACCTCAGAGTAGTGTTATCAATACATTTATATTATATGGAAAAGAAAAGCCGACGAAGATGCTTTAGCACAGAGATACTTTTTACTGCTTACTAGTATTCGATGTTTGGTTTCTCAAGTTTCCCTTTCGATGTATTTTAATAATCCTTGAATAAAAGCAAGTTGTCCAACAATCAAACCTAAATGAAACAATATCAACCGTTCGTATGCAAAGGTTAGTACATCTAGTTAGTACTTAGTAGTAGTCAAATCGAGAAAGAAAAAAAGAGAGGAGAATCTAGGAATAATTTGTGTCTCAAATTAGTGGAGAAACACTACTCGTCTTAATTAGTGTTAACGGCCGGGCATTCTTTCAAAAACAAACAAATATATATAAGTAAGGTTTCACTCTCTCTTTATTGGTCCATTTAGCATTTAAGTTTTTTAAAATTAATAATTATTTTAAATTAAATAAAAATATAATAATATACATTAATCTATACTTTAAATCCACGTTTTACCACTAAATTGTAACTGAAATTACCTAAATTATGAATTGACTATTTTATTTAACCATTCTTTTCATTCCAACACACTATAAAATATAATTGTAACTCCTCTAATTAAATTATATTAGAAATGTAACTTTCAACCCTTGGAATCACATAAATAATCATTCTCACATCTTCATCCACCATATCTAGAATCCAAAATATTTTCTTTCTTTTGTTTATGTTCTTGCATGGGTTCAAAATCATAGTAAGAATGTGATTATATAATTTATACAATTTTATTTCTTTGTTTTTATGTATTTCTTCCTTCCTTCTTTGTATTCTTATTATTTTTAATTTACAATTACATATGTATAATAAATTATTTTTGAAATGTAATTTACATCCTTTGAAATCTTATAAATAATCATTCTCACATCATCATCCACCATATCTCATATTCTAAATATTATTTGTTTTGTTTATGTTCTTGCATGAATTCAAAACTCATGGTAAGAGTGTGATTATATACTTTTTTAGATTTCTCTTATATTTTGTTCAAATCTATTTCTTTGTTTTTAGGTATTTTTTCCTTCTTTATTTGTCTTCTTATATTTTTTATTTTCAATTACATATGTATTATAAATTTTTGGTGGCTGTAAAAAACAATTATTCACTCTCTCCTTGGTCCATTTAATTTCTAAAAAATAATAATTATTTTTAATTAAGTAAAAATATAATAATATATACATTAATCTATACTTTAAAAATCTACACTTCACTACTAAATTGTAACTGAAATTACATAAATATGAATTGACTATTTTCCATTCATTTTCATTCAATCACACTATAAATTATAAATGTAACTCCTCAAATTAAATTGTTTTAGAAATGTAACTTTCATCCCTTGAAATCTTATAAATAACCATTCTCACATCATCATCAACTATATCTCAAATTCTATATATATATTTTTTGTTTATGTTCTTGCATGGGTTCAAAACTCATGGTAAGAATGTGATTATATATTTTGTTAGAGTTATTTTATATTTTGTTCATTTTTTTTTATGTATTTCTTCCTTCCTTCTCTGTCTTTTTATTATGTAATTGAAAATTACATATGCGTAATATATTATTTTATAAATGTAACTTTCATCCTTTGAAATCCTATAAATAACCATTCTCACATCATCATCAACTATATCTCAAATTCTATATATATATTTTTTGTTTATGTTCTTGCTTGGGTTCAAAACTCATGGTAATAGTGTTATTATATATTTTATTAGATTTATCTTATTTTGTTCAAATGTTTTTTTTTTATGTATTTCTTCCTTCCTTCTTTGTATTCTGATTATTTTTTAATTTTTAATTACGTATGTATAATAAAATTTTGGTGTCTGTAAAAAAAAATTATAGATGCAGATTCAACAATACTAAATTTCGATCAAAGCCCAATGAGGGAATAAAGCTAAAAACCATCTTCAATCATGTATATTTATTTTATTTTTGAAAGTATGTGATGTTTTAACAAAATAAACGATTATAATTATTAAATAAAAAATTTAACTCTCTCTTACTTCCAAAAATTTGTAATCATTATATTTAGTTCTTGTGATCCAAAATATAATTGTATAAAGATCATTATAATGTTTATTTAATTCAAAAATTTGTAATTTAATGATTTTCTATATAAAACACAATTTGATATTTCATTTCCAAATTTTAACTATAAAGAATAAATCAATAGAATTTTACCTAGCAATAAGGTGAATATCAAAAAGATTAAAAAATAAATTAATCTTTGGGATGTTTTTATTGCATTTCATAAGATTTTATAGAAAATATATTTAATTGATACTTAAAAATAATTTTGGAATTTATTTATTAAATGTTTTATGTAAATTTTGAATATCATAGTAAACTTATATTTTTATCATTAACAATAGTTTTTAAATAAGTGGTATATTTTGATATTGTATGATTTGAATTAATAAAGTGTATTATTGACATTTACAAAAATACATCATTTTCAATCTTATTTTTCAAAAAAACCATTTTAAATTTTTTTATTGAAAATCTTCTCATAATATTCTAATAGTTTTATGATTATTACATAAACTAAAATGAATTAACATAATTAATACAACAACCCGCGCATATGCGTGGGACCGTACCTAGTTAAAAAAAGGTAAACCAAATGTAAAAAATTATGCTAGAAGTTGAAACTAAACCAATCAAATAATAATGACAATATACCTATCCCATTTGTCATGTTTTGTTGGTAGAACAAATTTCAAATATATATATTAATATATATATATATATATATATGGGCTAAAAAACATAACATATGCATGCATAGCTTTTCTGCTAGTAGATTGATGTAAAGATTTGGTTCTGCCGATTTTTACGTATCGGTGACTAGATGCAGAGTGTTTTTTCACAGACATAACAACGAATTTAGAATCTAAAATATATATATTTTTATCAACGGTGATAGATAAGTTATAAGCAAAAGCTTGAAAGTGGCTCTTAACGATTGATACCAGTCGTAAAATGTGGTTTTTGCAAGCTGGAAATCTCATTGCATGGATCTGATACCTTTCTTCTCCATTTTCACTTTTTACCTTTTCATGTTTCTCGTGAAGTGCTTCACTTTTCTTCTACACACTCGTATATTATTTTTATCTATATATAAGCTTTGGTTACATATCTCAATCGGTCCATTGTGTTTTGCCACACTTGAAAAATCACATCTTACTACATTTAGAATAGAAACATAATGTCTAATGTTCGTCCATGGTTCCGCCTCTCTAGCATCGCTAGGCCTACATCACAAGGCTCAAGCGACCCACCTCCACCTCAACCCCGACAAACCCCTCGCCGTCCGGTCATAGTCAGACCACCGCCAAGACAACAATCTCCTCCACGTCAGCGACAACCTCCTTCACCTCCACGTCAGCAGCAGCAGCAGCAGCAACCTCCTTCCCCTCCACGTCAGCAGCAACAGCCTCTTACCCCTCCGCGTCAGAAGGCTCCTTCACCTTCATCTCCTCATCAAGAGCGGTCCCCATATCATTCACCTCCAAGCCGCCACATGTCACCACCGACCCCACCAAAGGCTGCGACGCCACCGCCGCCACCAACTCGGTTGTCATACACGCCGCCACCATCTCCCAAGGAGGTTCAAGAAGCCTTACCACAGCCAAAACCAAAATCACCACCGAGTCCAGCTCATTCAAGTCACTCTACAACGTCTGAGTCAGTGAAAACTCGGTCTGTAACATCTGACTCAGAGAATCAACGGAAAGCACCATCACCAAGAGTACTCTCTCCTTACTCTCTTCCACCTTCTCAGTTACATTCCGAACGCGAAACCACTCAGAAAAACATTCTCACTGCAGAGAAAACAAGCCAACTCCATGAACCAAATCAGTATAACCACAACCACAACAACAACCACAACCAGAACTATAACCATAACCATAACCATAACCAAAACCATAACCATAGCTATCAAGGCAACAACCCCAGGAAGATGCATCGTCAACCATCTCCGTTTGATTCTGAGAGCATAATGGGCACACGTGTCATCACCATTGCAGGTGAAAACAAAGGTGCTGTAATGGAGATTTTACGCTCTCCTCCAAGCAACAAAACCGGTGGTTCGGGAACACATTCCTCTAGGATTTTCCACGGCACTGGAGAGAAAGGACGGCGACTTAAAAGCAGCAGCAGCAGTAGTAGCAGCGACGAAGGAGAAGGAAAGAAGAAAACGACGAAGAACCCTAACAATGGGAATAGTAACCTCCCGATGAAAGCTTTTATGAATAGTAACGTGCAGATGATAAACAACTCCATTGTTTACAACTCGACGGCATCTCATCACGATCCCGGCGTTCATCTTAAAATCTCCCGGAAACCTGGCTCCGGCAATGGTTTCCACGTCAACGATTACGGTAATAACGGCGGATACACCGACTGAGCGAAAAGGAAAATATCTTACCTTGGGTATTGTCCGAATATTATTAAAAAACAAAAAAAAAAGGAAAAAAAAACTAAAGGTTTTGGGTTTAAATTTGCAATAAATTCAATTTTATTAAAAATAAAGAAAAAGAAAAAGAATAAAGAAAAAAAACATGAGTGGATTGACTGGATTCTGATTCTTTTATAAGTTTTAGAAACCTCTCACTCATGTGAAGGCTTTGATTCGTTTTTTTTTAAAACGGACTCTTCTTTACTTGTTTGTAACGCCCTTTGTTTATTCTCTGTGACGTGATCAATGAGAATTATGAAATATATTTCATCCTACTATTACTTTCCTATACAGGAAGCCTCGTATTACTGTGAAGGACCGAAACGTACTGTATAGGCCCATTTCATATTTTTGGAAATTGGGGTAGTGGTTTTGATAACATATTCCAGAAAAAAAGAGAACCAAAACCTTGTTACTAATCAACATAAGTACTTCTACTCAAATCAAATGTCTAATTGGTTCGTATGTTCTGACATAACCGGAAGTCCATGCTTGGATAAACCCCTTAGGCCCTAACCTCTCATTTGCTTATTTATCATACAAAATATCCTCAACCAAATGTATACGCTTTTTTTTTTTTTTTTTTAANAAAATTTATTCATTACACTCTTTGTCGTGGGGAAACTAATTAAACTGAGAATTTCAATTAATAGATGGAACTTGGAGGAGTTGAAAAGCCAGAGAGAGATCCTATATGCTCATTTATTATTTGATTTATCAAGTTTTTATTGACTTGAAGGGAAATGCTTTCTGAGTCATACATAGATATATCTCGCTAACGTCTCTATGACACCAACAAAAAAAAGATATTTACAACGTCTCTCTATATCCTATATATGTATTCTACATTTTTTTTTATCTATTATTGAAAACAAATATAGGTTTTCATTTTTTGTTTGAATATTTTCATTAAATTTATTTTTTGTGAATTTTTAAATTTCTACAAGAGCAAAACATCACTGTCTAATAAAGACACGATACATGAGTATTTAGTGTAAAACTGTGGCCTATATAATAATTTCGAAAACTTACGTAATTCCACTATATATATATATAGTTGTCATATAATTAGGCAAAAGATAATAAAAGTTTGAGAACAAGAAGCAACTGACAAAGAGAAAGGAGTGTGAAGTGTCCAAATCCTAACAGTATGTGTGGGGTATTAACTGTGTGCTCTTCAAAAGCTTGGAGGGTACTTTGCATGTGCATGCATTATGCAACAGTCCTTCTAATCTATTCTGTCTTTTAGGATTCAATAGGTATCCGACGACCTTTCGATTAGCGAACTTAATTAGAGAAGTTAAACTGTTCAGAAATTATAATTCCGTGAATTAATATATATTTTGGCACTTGATCCATTACAAGTGGTAATTAACTTATTGGCGATGTAATTTGGAATGTTCAATGTGATCAATAATAAGCATATCTAGCAAGTGTTGCTCTCAAGAGAAATGTCATAGATATTTTCAATTTTGAAGATAAACCTTACGTAAACTTTTGAAAGGTAGCTAGAGTTTGAAACTTTGAATACATTATTGTTGATAGATAGTGAAGGAACGATCCGCGACGACATTCCGCGACATTTATCTTATAATTAATGACCACAGTGACTAAATTGCTTCCATTAGATTTGGAACTTCCCGGATGAGGGAATCCAAAGCTTCTACAGTGCTACTGATCCAATATTTTTTAAAAGAAATTGATTGAAACCAAAACTATCGCTCTAATGCAACGAACTCTACCTTCGATGTCTAATCCAATGGTATAGTACTACTGAAAGCAACAGAAGTCTACCAACAAAATTACAAGAAACGAACCACGGAAAGATGGAGGCAACATTGCAAATGATTAAAATTATTAGGTCAAACTTTGATTATAAAATAAGTAATCGGGTCAAAAAGTTAATTTCTTAATAATCGAGAGGGAGGGGACAAGGAATAGTGTGACGACCAGATAAGCACAACATCACTGACATGTGGCACCTACTTATTGGCCTTGCCTCCCAAAAGTCAGACCTAACTAACCCACTCTATCTCTCTAGTTGACACGTGTCAGAAGCTGAAAGACTCTTATTTAGTGTCGATATAAATTTCTCATTTCACATTCATTATCCTTTAGCTTGTGAGAGACCTTTCACTCTTTCTACTGATAAAGAAGAGCTAGAAAATTATGACGGTACGTAAAAATTGCTGTTATTTATTTAAATCGTTCGATTTTTTTTTGCTTTGATCTCCTTTTATATATAGCTCAGAATTTATAAATCTTTCTTGTTTTTTACTGGGACTTTCCGAAGATCTTTAACTGGGTGCAGAGAAAGCTGCACCACAATGTCATCAAAGGTTAGCCTTTTGTTTTTTTGTTTTTATTAAGTATTTGCTTTATTAAAATATTGTGTTAAACTGAATAGTAGTTTTACTTTTTATAGTTATATAAAATCATGTGATTCCCTGTTTAATATATGGTTTTATATTAAACGTATCCTTGTTAAAAATAGCATACATTTTGTCCAACCTAGCTATATTTAAATCGATACTTGTATATATGTTTTCCATGTGGTGAAAGAAATAGACGGTGTGACGAAAAACGAGAAGAATAAGAGAAGTGAAGGAACTAGTGAGATAGAGAAGAACACGAAAGCTATATTGGATCAAGTTGGGTTAGTGGATGCTCTTGATAATTGGTTCGATGGAGTTCTCACCATCGGCACATTTGGTTTCGACACCTTGAACTTTCAAGAAGAAGATGGAAAATATGATGATGAATGTGGGAGTGTGGATCTCGACTATGTCGTAATCGATGGTAGCATCATCAAGAACGTCGATCAGGAAGTGGATCCTCTTATCTCCGATGACAATAAGTGCTATGATCATCATGAAGATGTAATTGAGGTACGTACGTAGAACAGATAAATTATATTGCGTACATTTTTATCCTCGAGTCGTTTACCAATAGGAATTAATTGAATTACATAGACACGCATGTCTCAATTGTTTGTGTGTGTTTACGTACGTTTTTGTAGAAAAAAAGATACATCCCATTACACCTTCTTAAGATTGATTTCCTTGAGATTTATGGTATTAATTATAATCTGTACAGCTATTGGATACTGATCACTTTGGCTCGATCAAAACCACTGAAACGCCAGTTGTGGCGGTGGCGGTGGAAGCCGAGATAGTCCCACAGAAGAAGAGGACAACACTTGCGGAGTTATTCATGGAGGACCGAGACAAAGACGATGACCAGGGGCAAGGCAAGAAATCCAAGAACCCTAATCTTGTCGACGAGGAGGTTAAATATCCTAAACAAAATGGGTCAAAGCTAAGTAGGAAGTTCTCCCTTGTTAAAAAGAAGTTGGTCATGTCAAAGTCGAAAGATAAAGAAAAAGATTCGCCTCCAATCAAGAGAATGCATCAGGTAATTAATTTTATTTTTAATTCATTGACGACGATATTGTATATGAGCATGTTACATGTGCCTCTATAATTCCAGCGAAATGACGTCACGTCAGGCTCTACATAATGTTGCATGTCTGTTATAATTAGCATCACTTTTGTTGCTTCATAAGTGTACTCATATGTGGGTAAACTATTCATTCAATTTGCACAAGAATAACATCATACATGTGTATAAATTACTGTAGATGATAAAGAGAATGTTAAAGAAGAAGATCCATCCAGATATAGATCCGCCTAAGGCTTCTAAAAAAGACGTTATACACAAGCCAACTCAAAAATGTGAAGCTCTCGAATCACGTTATCTTCTTAGCATTCAAGGTCCGTCTTTGTCAATATTATTTTATATTAGGTGTTCGATATGATTATCACTTTACTCATCTGCTTTGTGGAGCAGATTGCATGGCCTAGAAGGCTTAGAGCGATGTCGTACAAGAGCAATCGTCATTGGATCCATTGGTTTCTATATTACACTATATTATATGTGATTTCTTTTTTTTTTTTGTTATTTCAGAATGTGTTGGTGTTGTTAAGATTGTTAAGTAGTATGTTACAAACAATTACTAAGTTGCTATTATTTGTTCAATATCAATATGCATATTGTGTTTTTATAATTATATATGTCATGTGTTTTTCTTTAGTCCGATCTCTATCAGTGCATCGTTCTCAAAAGTTTTTTCTGTTTAACTAAAACCGTTGACTGTGAAATCTGTGATAAAATTTCGTATTTCGTATTTCTCATGCTTGGTTAGTTTGGGTTTTTCAAATTTTCATTATGCTAATTGGTCAATGTAAGTATTTTGACTAATACTAAAAATCAACGTATCGAAATCAGAAAAGCCTTTTTTGCATTGGGCCGAATAATGAGAAAAGTAGTTTTGAGGCTTCTTCAAAAATATGCTTGACTCTTTTTTTTTTCTTTCTAAAACGTGAAAAGAGCTTCACCAACCTGAGGTTGCTGACCAATTGGAGGCATCTCAGCTACCAATTTAACATACAAACTCCATATTCTTCACGTTTTACTATGGTAGGTACCCCTTTTTTACTCTTTTTTCTTCTTTCACTTTGGAGAATAGTAAAACTTCAACCAAAAAAAAAACGAAACTGGTCGAATATAGATTGTTATTTGAAAGTCTATATATATAAAGTTGTCTGTTTCAGGTTAATAATTCCTTTGGAAGAGCAAAAAATCAAATGGCGAATCTTATTTCGTTTCATGACGTATGTAAACATAAGTGCAAGAACGATTGTTGGATTCTCATCCATGGAAAGGTCCCTTCATTATTCTTCTTTTAATCTCTCTCTCTCTCTAATCAAAATTTAATGACTCTACTCTGTTTCTAAGAAAAGTAGTGTGAATCCACAGGTCTATGACATCAGTACCTTCATGGACGAACATCCCGGCGGTGATAATGTTCTCCTCGCCGTCACCGGTACGTACAATGATTACAAGTTTGGTTTAATAATCCGGTTTGATCTTCGGTTTGTAATTTTGTGAGAATATATATATATATATATATATATATATATATATATATATAAATATAAAGGAAAAGACGCGTCGACCGACTTCGACGATGTGAATCATAGCGATGACGCCAAGGAGCAAATGAAGAAGTATTGTATCGGTGACGTTGACCAGTCAACGGTTCCGGTGACGAAGAAGTATATTCCGCCGTGGGAGAAGAAGGAGAAGTCTATGACGGTGGAAACAACTAAAGAAGAACCTGGAAACAAGCTGCTCGTTTACTTGATTCCTCTCTTTATTCTCGGCGTTGCCTTTGCTCTCAGATTCTACAACAACAACAAGTAAACCAAGAGAAAAAAATCAAAAAGATCGATTCACAAAGTTTCTTACTGTTCTTGGTTTTTTGTGTGTGTTCGTCGTAATAACGGGCTTCTTATGTGAAGATTTGGCCTATGATTAAGAATTTGATTATATTATTGTCTTATTTATGTTATGTTATTGGGCCATACCAATAGCCCCTTGTTGATATATGCAAGTTTCTTATAGCATTAATTTTGTTACCGTCATTTGTAACCACAAAACTAATGGGTGGTCTAAGACTAAGACTTAAATGATAGAGAGTAAGATAGGAAGCAGCTCATAAAGAGATGAGCTGAAAAGCAAGAGCACGTATGTTTTAGGTCTGAAGTGGTGAGTGAGAGCAGACCTAAAAGACAAAATGAGAGATGGCAGAGCTGAAACAGAGCTTAGTTGAAGATGAAAAGTTCAACCAGAAGCTATAACTTGACAATCTAATAATAATTACTGTCCATGTATGTATGATT
This sequence comes from Camelina sativa, assembly GCF_000633955.1. NCBI lineage: Eukaryota > Viridiplantae > Streptophyta > Magnoliopsida > Brassicales > Brassicaceae > Camelina > Camelina sativa. The sequence continues at coordinate 29,434,032 of NC_025688.1, forward strand.
CTTCTTCTTAGGCCCTCAGCATCTCGTATCTACTACGGGCACACATTATGATTATTCTTCCTGTTATAAATTCAATTCTTAATTAGATGAAGAATCAACTAATTGCTTGCTTATAATTGTTTGTCCTCAACCTATTATAAAATTTAACACTTAAAAGTTATTTGAAAATTAAAATCATTTTGTTTAGTTAAAAGCTTTTACTTATTAAAAACATTACTTTGCAAAAAAAAAAATAATAATAACTTTCAAGTGTCAATTTTATATTATGTGAAAATATATTGAACTTATAATACCTAACTCGGTATGTTTCCAACGTGTTAATATTCAATCTTAAAAGAATATAAGATTGAAAACAGGTATACTTACAAAATCATATAATCTTGTAAGTGTCAAATCCTACTATATTAATTGATAAGTACAAATATGAAACTAACCTTCAAATGTGTAAAAAATTACATTCAATTGCCATTAGAAAATTTTAATTAAGCTTAATTAATAATTTAAATAATATAATTAATTAAAAAATAAAAACACTCACATATCAAATACTAAAAAATCTAAAAAAATAAAAATAAAAATATTTTCTCTCTCTAATAAATTATGGACGAAATTTGTAAATATTTAAAAAAAAAATATATAAACCATTTAGAATTTTAAAACTAAGATTTTATATCCAAGTATACAATATAATTATTTTTAATAACTAAATTCAAAGATTTTGTTAAGATTTCAAATTATGATTCTCCTATCATCTTTATTTTATTTTATTTACAAATTGTTTAGAATTTTTATATTATACTTATGATTAATAAAATGCAGATTTTTTTCTGCATATTTTGTGATTTGAAATTTTTAAAAACGAAGATATATTACCCAATCTAGGAAAAATGTGTGTTTTAATTTCCACATTGGCCGGTTGGTAAAACTAAATTTAAATAGATGATAAATTAATAGTTTTTATTTGCTCACAATTATAATATTAAAATTACTTTTTTATATTTCACAAAATAATGATGCAAATACAACAAACAAACAAACAATATAAAACTGTAATAATATGTCAAAAATAAACTACTATATTATTCTAAAATAATTAGTATTCAAATAGACTAATAGATTTACAGAATAATTAAAAATAAATATTATCTCAAACAAAATATTGTTATTACAGTTATTGTTATATTTTTTTAAAAAAATATATAACAATAAATTTTATTATTATATTATAATTTTTTTTAAAATATGTTGAACTTATAAAACCAAAATGATGTCTATTTGTCAATGTATTGAAAAGTTATTTGAATATTTGTTTGATTAAAAGCTGCTTTAGTTCCAAAATCAAAACTTTATTTTGCAAAAGAAAAAAAAATCAAATAACTCTCAACTGTCAAATTTATAATACATGAAAACATGATAAACTTATAATACCAAACTGAAGACAAAAAAAAACTTGAAAACCTTTTTGTTTATATTAAAAAATTTGTTTACTCACAAAATCATCAAAACCTTCTTCGGTTTGTTATCAACTTTTAAAAAAATTTAACATCTAAAAGTTATTTTTGAATATTTTAAAAACCTTTTTGTTTATATTAAAAGCTTTTAGTTCCAAAATCAAAAACATTTATTTTATTTTACAAAAGAATAAAGAATCGAATAACTTTTAAACGTCAAATTTATATTACGTAAAAACATGATGAACCTAAGACTATCTTTAGTGGCGAGTACTCTCACAATTGACCCCAAAATCCCATTTAAATACCCATTTTCGAGTTCAAAAATGAGAGTATCCTTCTGTGGGAAAAAATTGAGCAACTCCCTGAGTAACGCGACGTGGCGGATTCCCATTGGTCCGTTCATAAATATAAAAGTTTTTTTTCTTTTTTTTTTCCATCTCTGTTTCATTCATCCCCGACTCTCTCTCTCTTCTCTCTCGTTTGGAAAGACGACGGAAGAGACGATTCGTCCGAGAATCTGAAATTCAACCGATTCACATCGAGTCCGTTGAATTTTCAGTCTAAATCTGGAGGGTTGATGGTCACCGGAGGCGATGGCTTTATTAATCGGTGTAACCCAAAGATTGACGCTTCGGTTCTGTCGACAAACGACGGCGGAGGTTTCAGATTGAGCGGTGAACAGACGTTTAGGCTCAACTGGGCTCAGGCTGGTGCTGGAGAGAGACGCCAGAGTGAAGGTGCTGACCGAGATGAATGGTCAATACTGCTCGACCAGGCCTATGCGTATTGGTCCGGCTGTCAATAAGAATCCTCTTCCGATGCAACCAGGTATGTTTTTTATATATAGGAATTGTGTGCATTGAGTATGTGGGACTGGTGATTTGAAGATTGCTTGTTTTTAACCTTCTTTGTTGAGCATTGTAATTGAGTGTCTTTTTGGTTGATGTATTTTCTTTCTGATTAGTCAATTTTATTCTCTCAGTTGGTGCTGAAGGATTAAGAGAATTTATCTGTTTGTTGCTGATATATTCTTAGGTTTTGATGCGAATGATTTTTGCAACATTTTTTTATTTGTAGCTATGGATCAAAACACTCAATGAGGAAATCTTGGAGATAGCGATCCAAATAAAACACCATTTTGAGTTTTCTTCTCCCTTTCTACCTTCTCTCTCCTTCTCTGTTCTCTTCTCTTCTCTCTTCACTTTGCTCAAATGGCCGGCCTTAGATGGAGAGAGTGGTGGAACACGATGGCCTTCCCCACCCGACGCATCTGGAATCGTATCAGTGGTAAGTTCCGATCCCTTCACTGTCCCTTTCACCAGCCCCTTAAAACGTTTTCTCTGTTTCATCGCTTTGAGGGAAACCAACAAAAAAATATATATATAGTTAGTTTAGGTTTTTATCAATTTCCTTTGTGATTCTTGATCATATAATAGTAATTAGTTTAGATTCCATCAGTTTATCTTGTGATTTAGTTAGTTTAGATTTGATCATCGTCTTTGTTTGTTTACTCGTTTGTTTGATCATCAACTCTGTTTGTTTATTATATCTCTTCTTCTCTAACACCAATGGCTCCAATCGTACCACTTCACCGTACCCCAATGCATATTATTATAGGATCCAAAAAGACTCTTGAGCTTTCAATATATATTTAAGGTCTTTGAGGGTTTTGTTGCTTTATCCGTGATGGGCTTGTGGTAAAATCCTTTACTAAGTAGGATGCATTCACCTTCTGGATTAGTAGGACGTTTCTATGAATCCTTTACTAAGTAGGATGCGGTCACCTTCCGTATTCACCAATCGTGGCATGCCTCTACCTGTACATTGACTACCATTTCAGTGTTTCAAATCTAGTTCTGTTGTCAGATTGTAATTTTGATGTAAAATATTTGTAGTGTATTGTAATTTTGATGTGAAATTTCAATTCTGCTCTGTTTTGATAAACAACAGTTGGTAACTGCAGCTTAACCGCAATGTCGTTGTTAGCAATCAAGTCACCGCATCCCGCAGTTGCAAGAATCAAGGTGAGTTTAGTTCCTACTCTATTAGAAACACATTTAGCAAATTAGTATTATTGTCTCTGTGTGTAACTTTCGAATCATCAAAAAGATTATCTTGTACCTACATAGTTGCCACTAAGACATATAACAGTAAGTTTTATTTTGATTTGTGGCTATTCGAGCTGTTCTATATGGTGATTTGATCGAACCATTTCCAAGCTCCTGGATTCTTCTCTTTGATCTCCAACCTGTAGGAATCAACTTCTTCCTTCTTACTTGTAAAATATGTTTAATATTCCAAAGTTTGTAAAATATGTTATTAAGATTCCAAAGTTTTATGTAATATACAAATTTTAATAATTGTTTTGTCATTTTAGATTATTAAAGTTTGATAATTACTAAACATAAATTAAAAAATTATTATTTAAAAGATTAAGCAACCTTCTTTGGATTTTCTAGTAAATGAATGATTTTGCAAAAATATTCTTAGGGTTGCTTTACTTGAATTAGTATTAATTATATGATTAATTAATTTGAAAGTAACTTAGGAGAGGTAATCCACTAATAATGCTCTAACCAAACTGACAGACCTTAGGAAAACACTTCATATTGGATGCCTAAGCTTGGTTGTTATCAACGTTTGAAAAACTTAACACTTACAACCTATTTTGACTATTAAAAGCCTTTTTTGTTTAATTAAAAATCTTTAGTTGTAAAATCAAAATATTTCTTTAAAACATTATTTTGAAAAGAAAAAAAAATCAAATAACTCGAAAGTGTCATATTTATATTATGTGAAAACATGTTGAACTTATAACACCAAACTAACGGACCAAAGGAAACCCTTTGGACTAGATGCCTAAGATCGGTTTGTAATCAACGTTTTTAAAATTTAACACTTAAAATTTATTTGAATATTTTAAAAATATTTTTAATCAAAAATAATAATTAAAAAAACTATTTGGTAAAAAAAAAATTCAAATAACTCTTAATTGTTAAATTTATATTACGTGAAAACATGTTGAACTTATAACACCAACTGACGGACTAAAGGAAACCCTTCAGACTGGATACCTAAGCTCGGTTTGCAATCAACGTTTTTTTAGTTCAACACTTAAAATTTATTTGAATATTTAAAAATATTTTTAATCAAAAATAATAATTAAAAAAACTATTTTGTAGAAAAAAAAATCAAATAACTCTTAATTGTTAAATTTATATTACGTGAAAACATGTTAAACTTATAACACCAACTGACGGACCAAAGGAAACCCTTCAGACTGGATGCCTAAGCTCGGTTTGCAATCAACGTTTTTTTAGTTCAACACTTAAAATTTATTTGAATATTTAAAAATATTTTTAATCAAAAATAATAATTAAAAAAACTATTTTGTAGAAAAAAAAATCAAATAACTCTTAATTGTTAAATTTATATTACGTGAAAACATGTTAAACTTATAACACCAACTGACGGACCAAAGGAAACCCTTCAGACTGGATGCCTAAGCTCGGTTTGCAATCAACGTTTTTTTAGTTCAACACTTAAAATTTATTTGAATATTTTAAAAATATTTTTAATCAAAAATAATAATTAAAAACACTGTTTTATATATAAAAAAATCAAATAACTCTTAATAGTTAAATTTATATTACGTAAAAACATGTTGAACTTATAACACCAACTGACAGACCAAAGGAAACTCTTTCGACTGGATGCCTAAGCTCGGTTTGCAATCAACGTATTTTTTAGTTCAACACTTAAAAGTTATTTGAATTTTTAAAAACATTTTCTTTACTTAAAGCTTTAAAGAAATTAAAATAATAAGTTGAAACATTTTTTTTGAAAAATATAGTTTTTTAAAATATAGTTTTTAAATCAGAAAAAAAACTCAATAATTATTTATAAAAGAAAAAAGGGATATCAAAATATTTTATAAAAAATAATAATAATAATAATACCTTGTTGGACTGTTGAAGTGAGTAGCCCACATATCCAAGGCTAAGATGCGAGCTTTGTCTGCACCGATGTGTTGGTGACGTGTCAGCTTTCTTATCGACGAAATCAGTCAGATTTGCTGAGGCGAATGATGGAACCTTCTTAGCCTCTTCTTCGCTTTCACTTCCCGATCTCTTCCTAATCCTCTCCTTGCTTTTGCCCTGAAATATAATTAATCAGAGTAGATTCAAACTGATATTACTCTGTGGATTAATTCAAGACAGAGGACAGAAATCAAACCTTACCGATGACAATTTTTCGTTGCAGAGATCTATTATATCATCATTGGAGATCGAGCTAGCTCAAGTAGGAGAAGGAGATAAAGAGGATTTGGTTTTCGTTTCTCGAAGAAAAAGAAGAATACAGAGCATTCTGAATTTGAAGAGATGCATCAGAAGAACTTATAAGCAAAAAAGATTAGGGTTTTTTTCAAAATAACAAAAAAGGAATTATTTAGGTTTTGTTTGGTTGTTTCCTTTTTTTGATGAGTTTGACTTTTATATTTGGGCGCTCCCACATAGCTACAACGGTTACTTTACCTGTTACCGTTTACAACAGTAACTTACAATTACAACTTTTGCCTACAGAACTCCAACGGTTACTTTACCTGTTACCGTTTTTCAAACCATGTCATATGTACAATTTCAACTTTTCAAAGGATGAAGCAATGTTTATATGAAAACGAACACCTTTGTTATTTTTAACAAAAACTCTGCACATAAGAACACCTTTGTTATTTTTAGCAAAAATTCAAAGGATTTTAATTTACACCTTTTTTTTCTTTTGTCAATCAAGTTTCAAATTACTCAAAGTTTGGTACATTCGGTTGAACCGGAGAAATTACATTAGACGGTACAAGAAAATTAGATCGTGAAGCATTAAGTGGAACAAGGGTAGATAGAGCGTTTTTCGCAATCTCATCTGCTCGACGGTTCCTTTCACGGGGGACGAAGGTGAATGAGATTTCTTCAAAACTCGATGCTAACAATAGGATATCGTGTAGAATCCCGTGAATCTCCTTCAGTTGGAGCTCCAAATTAATCGCTTTGATCAACTGTTGTGAATCCGAAGCGTACAAAAGTTTCCGGTAACCAAGATCGGAGGCATGTTGCAAGGCCAAGTACACTGCTATCGCTTCTGCCATAAGCGGAGATCTGACGTGATGAGAGTTTGCACTGCCGATTTTTTCAGAGTTTGGTGAAGATCCTATGAAGATCCAGCCAAAACCCGCATCTTGATATTCCTCCCTCCAAGCCGCGTCCGTATAGCATCGGATCCGCTCTGGTTTATCTTCAGTAAGTTGAATCTGTGCACTGGTATGTGTCGGTAGAGTCTCTGGGGTTTGGTTTAGGTACCATTCGCGGGTTTGCGAAATGGCTTGAGTCATAGCTTCCCTCGGGGAATAGGATTGCTGTTCAAAAACAAGCTTATTTCGGCATGTCCAAATGTTCCACAGGATCCAAGCCCCCAGTGCTCCATTCCAAAAGCCCGTAGGTGGAAGGCAAGCTAGTGATCTGGTCGCTTTTAGACCCAACTCCAAGCTTTTGATCTCCGATGGGTCGAAAGTGGTTTTTGTTGGAATCTGCAGCCATACATTCCTGGCAAATGTACAGTGAAAGAACAAATGGAGTCTCGTCTCCTCTTCATTACAGAAAGGGCACTTAGCGGTTTGATTAACTCCATGGTTACCTAAATTTTCACTAGTTGGTATCGCATTTCGCATTATCTTCCTCGGAAGAATCTGATTTTTGGTAAGCAAGGTAGATTCCATATCTCTTTTTCCCAGTTAAAATCCTGAAGGGAATCCGCAAACTGTGGTTGTTGTTCACTTTTCAAAGATAAGGTCTGATAACCTGATTTAGCTGTATACACGCCAGACTTTGTGGGAAGCCAAATGAATCGATCTTCTGCTCCATGTTTGTTGGGTCTGATGCCCAAGATCTCTTCTTTATACCGAAACTAGCGATTCGAGTTTCTCTGTGTTCCAGGTGTTGGTGGATGCGCAAATAAGATCTGCTACAGTTTGGAACTGAGTGTTCTTGGTGGGAGGTCCCATTGGGCATACCAGGGAGGCTAAAGATATCCAAGGGTCATACCAGATACTGGTTGATGTCCCGGAACCTATGGCTTTTCCTAACTGGGATTTCATCAGGTCTCTGCCGATGCAAATGCCTTTCCAGCCATGGGAGGCTGTTGAGGAGCCTTCACATTCTAGAAAGGAGACATCCCTACAGTCTTTGCCAAGCAGAACTCTTGACAGGAGGCTCTTAGGTTGGGTTAACAGTCTCCAGCTCACATTTGCCAGAAGTGCATAGTTGAAGTCTGGTATATCTCGAAATCCTATCCCACCATTCTTTTTATGAGCTGTCAGTTTTGACCATGCAATCCAGCACATCTTCCTTTTCTCTTCAGAATCATCCCACCAGAATCGAGTAAGAGCCGATTGAATGCGTTTACACAGGGACCCTAGCAACTTGAAACATGACATAGCATAAGTAGGCATGGAAGTAAGCACAGATTTCAGTATGGTGGTCTTCCCCGCAGGGGAGAGTGATCTAGTAGACCAGCTTCGAGCCTGTTGCTTTATCCTATCCACTATGGTGTTGAACATATAACGCTTTTTCCTACCAAACAGCTCCGGGAGTCCCAGATATTTTCCAAGTCCCCCCACTTGTCTTACCCGTCTTTGCAGAGAAGGTAACAACAGATTTGAGCTTATTTATCTTTTGTCCTGAAGCTCGTTCATACTTCTATAAAATGTTCATTAACTCTCTACAGCTCTGTTTGTCTGATTTGCAAAAAAACATGGTGCTGTCTGCAAACAGGAGATGGTTCACCCGCGGGCTATGCTTTGACACTCTGATGCCAGGTAAGCGTTTATCTTGTTGAGCTTTGTTGCATAGACCCGATAGTATCTCACTACAAAGGATGAAAATATAGGGTGACAACGGGTCTCCCTGTCTAATTCCTCTTTGTGGTTCAACTTTCCCTTGTGCTGATCCATTTAAGAGATAGGAGTAGGAGACCGATGTCACACAAGTCATTATCCATTGAATCCAGGTTTGGTGGGATCCCATTCTTTCCAAAACCAATCGGATACAGTCCCACTCGAGACGATCGTACGCCTTACTCATATCAGTCTTGACTGCTATCAAGCACCGCACCTTTGCTCCAGAATTTTTAAGGTAGTGTAGATTTTCATGTGTTATTAACACATTATCTGTTAATGCTCTTTTAGGCACAAAGGCTGACTAGTTTTCAAAGATCATCGTTTAGAGGACAGGTTGAAGTCGCTTTGTTATAACCTTTGAGATAATCTTGTAAAACACTGAACAAAGGGCGATGGGTCGATAGTCTGCCATCTTTTGGGGGCTTTGGATCTTAGGAATGAGTCTAATATGAGTTTCATTACTATGTGCAGGTAGTCTGTTGGATAAAAAGAAGCTCTGAATTTCTAGAACTACATTGCCTCCCACTATATCCCAGTTTGACTGAAAGAAACTGGCATAAAAACCATCAGGGCCAGGAGCTTTATCAGGGTGGATCGAGAAACAAGCGGTTTTTATTTCTTCTGGGGATGGGATATTGATAAGTGTTTGGTTTGTTTCAGGTGTGACGCAAGGATCAATTGCTTCTCGGATAATAGCAGCCCGATCACCACTCTCCGATGTGAAAAGGTTATGAAAATACTCAGTGATAACCGTAAGTACTTGTTCTTCTTTATGCATTGCAACACCATTTTCATCTTCGATCACTGCAAATTTGTTGACTGCATGTCTACCTCTGGTTATGGCATGAAAATAACCGGAGTTTTTATCTCCCAAAGTTAACCATAGCTGTCTACTTCTCTGCTTCCACAACTCTTCCTCAGCTTGATATGCCTTTAGCAGACATAGGTTAATGGAAGAGATTATCTCAGTGGTTGGATTCTGGCTGGACATGGCTTCCTCTAATTGTTGACGAAGTAACTCGCTTTCCTTCTGATTATCATGGTGTTTCAGCCGAGACCAGGTTATGATTCTTTTCTACAACGAGTCAGTTTACTTTGCACTAATTCATAGGAATCATGGTTCCACGCCTTTTTCACCAAATCTTTAACTTCAAGGTTTCCTTTTAGTCGTCTATCATATCTAAACATGCCTTTCTTTTTCTTTCTTTCAAAGCGAAGGTACTCACTGCGGCTATGTGGGAACTCCTCTGCCCATATCCCATTTGACATTGCTCTATCCAAACGGCAGTGAATGATGTGATCATGCCTCTTACCTCTCCATGAAAGAAAGTTGCATGAATGCCGTAGGTCAAAAAGATCGCATTCCGACATGAAAGATCGGATGTCAAGAAAAGTGTCTTTGTGTCTATCAGGTCCCCCCTGTTTCTCTGAAGAGTCAATGATGTCGTTAAAATCGCCAGTCATGAACTAGGGAGCCTCTCTAGTGAGGCCAAGTGGGTAAGTGCATTCCACACATCCTTTCTTTTTGTTCTATCCGGTTCGCCATACACAAAGGTGGAGAAAAATGATTTTCCTTCAGCAATAATGCGAGTATCAATGTAATCCTTACAGGCAAATAAGATCTCAATATCCATGTGTTGTTTCCATAATAGAGCAAGACCTCCTCCCCCAGGAGTGTGTGGTGATACAAGATAGTGATTCGGGTAAGACATCCAGTTGAGAGAGGAGATTACATTGTCATCAGTGTTCTTTGTTTCCATGAGGAATATTACATCAGGTGAGATACTGGAATTTATCTCACGGAGTCGCCGACCTGTTGTGGGATTCCCCAAACCACAACAGTTCCAGCTCAATAACTTTAAGGAATAGGAGGAGGTGGATTGTGAAAATCCACCTTTTTCTTCGTTATAGCTGGGACTATTGACCTTATGTGGACTGTATTGTTGTCACGTTGTGAAACAGGTCGTCCTTTCACATTTGGTTTACGGCTGGAACTAGGTATCGAGGTATTCTTTTGTATACCAGTTTTTTGCATTAGTGCTTTCTTTGGGGAGCCATTTGCTAAGTTCCTTTTTTGACTTTTTGCACCTGCTAGTTTCAGAGATTGCCTCGGGATGCTTTTGCTAAGGGTGGTCAACCTCGTCCTCGCTTTGACGCTGGGGCTTGGGTCTCAGTGGTGGGAGAACACTGAGTACTATTTACTAGTCTGGCTTCAGAAGGATAATCTTCAGGGTGAGGGATTACAGATCCAGTCGGAATAGCATTTGATGCAGCCAGTACAATTTTGTTCGCTGTTTCAGCCATTAGGTTTTTTTCTTCTCCCAGAATTACTCTTTGTTTCCTAGCAGCTTTCTCTGTTGGATCTGGTACAACCAGATATTGGATAGTAACATCTCTAAGCTCATCCATAACCTGTTCTTTCGTAGGGATTACTACAGGAGGGGATGCTTGAACCGGTACACTGGGATCCCGTGGAGGGGATTCAGAGGGTGCAGTCAAGGAAGGTGAGTTGAGACGTATGTCATCCAAGTTCCTTTCTAGTGGGGGACGTCTTGGTCTCGAAGAGTCTGACCTCTCACCCGTCTTTGTAATTGCAGGGCAGTTTTTCTCTTTCCACTGGAGGTTCCGGTAAGGATCTCGCCTCTGCTCTCTTGTGCGATAAGTGGGATAATGAGAGTCTCTGTTGTATTCTCTCCTTTGGTAAGGGTGTGCTCTTTCTCTCTCTAAATCCCTTCTATCCGTATAAGCATTACGGTCTTGGTTTTGGCTTCTTGACCTGTATTCACTTCTGCTGTCCACTTACAGGGCTGTCCTAGTTGAGTACTTAGCGGTTGTAGAAACATAGTTCTTTGGTTCTAAGTGGCCTGAAAGAGTGCTGAGGGCTCTCAAATTATTCTCTGGTGTATAATAATTTCTCCGGATTTCCTGGTTAGTGGAGTTTGGGTTTGGAGCACTCGGGGTAGAGGCACGTGTTTCTTTTATAAGTCCTGGGCAGAATCTTGTCTCATGCGTGAGTCGAAAGCAGTGAGAGCAGTGGTTACTAAGGCTTCCTTACCATCCGGGAAAACGACAACAGTTTCTTTTGTCAGTGGTTGTAGACCATCGATGTGGACTCGGATCTTGGCAGAGTCACAGGTAATCTCCACTTCTTCGAGTTCACCTAATTCTTTACCTATCGTTTCCAACATTTCTGTCTGCTAGTAGTGTTTTAGTAGGCCTTGTAACTCGATCCAGAAAGGGATCTTGGAGGGGAAAGTTTCAGAAATCATTGGTTCCCATTTTTGGAGGATTGCCATCCATTGGCCATAATGGTAAGGTCGGTTTGCCAGCACTTGTTGCATGTCTTCTACAAAATCGAATCTGAACTGAAAGCAGCCACGACCTAGATCTGACCCAGTAGCTTTGCCTTTTAGATTTCATCAGTTGGCGAGGAAAGGGAAGAGAGACTATAATCTTTGAGCAGCAGGATTTGTAAGTCGATCCATCAGAGTGAGGACATTTTCCTTTATCAGTGCAGAGGTATCGAGATCCGGGGCTTGGATTCTCTTACGGAGTGGGGGAGAGAAGCTTGTGGCAATTTCCTTGCCTTTTAGGTAATACGGAATTTTGTTCTCCATAGTCTCTTAAATGGTAGATACTAGCAAGGTTTACAGGGGCTGAGGTAGATGTAACACTTTCTGGGGCGGTGAAAATTGTAGGGTTATACAGTTTCAAAGGGTTATCAAGGTTGGAAAGGTTTAGTAGCTAAGTAGAAGGATTCGTACTAGAGATTTGGGTGGCTCCGATGTACACTTTGGTGGTGGGAGTCGCCGGAAGAAGAAAAGCATACACTGATCTCAACGGCGGCATTGCATGGACCAGTGTGTTTTCCTTGAGCCCAAGGAAGAGCCAGTGGATAATACAATTAACCGCTAACAGGGAGTTGGTGGAGTTTGGTTTTTTGAAAAACTCTTTCTGTTTTGGTGGAGCATCGAAACCCGTGCCCGAGATAAAAAGTGGTGTGTCAAAACTAATTTATCAATGTCACAAATTGATCATTGTTGTCTTTGGATTTTAATTTACACCTATTCGAGGAAATTTATTCATTGAATGTTAGAATGTGAATTAGTACACTATTTAATATAGTTATTTTACTTGGTCTTCAAGTGCTGTTGTTTTCATGTACAGTACGTATTGGATATACGAATAGAAATATGAAAACGTTATATTCTTAATAACAGTTTGATTCCAAGAAAGCTAGTTTTATTCTTTTAAAAAAAATAAAGCGTCAACTGTGTTTTGATATAGCAGATTAAAAAAATTCATGTTTTTATGCAACTTAGTACACAAGTGATTGTTATAATAATAATAATTAAAGAATGTTTTGTGGACTTGCAAAAGATCGTTCACCAAGATCTCTTGATATTGATTTCATAATTTAATATCCAGTTGCAATCTTTGTGTATTAGAACTCATTCTATTGTTTTATAAAAAAGGTTAGAAATACCAAAACCTACGAATTTTTAGTTGGGAAGTAATCAAATTGCACGCCCAGTTTGTGGGCGAACAACATCAAATATGTATGAAATTAAGTTAATTTTTCGATTAGTTAATTTAATACGCATTATGGTGTAAATATAAATAAAGATTACTTGTTTACTTTCATGTATGTACAAACCCCTACAACAAACCCACATCACTCTCCTCTCAGACTCACAACACCTTACACACACACAAGCACAAACACAAAAGAAAGTTAGTTCTAATAAAACGAAAAAAAACTGCTTAATTAATATAATTTGTCTCCAGTCTTTGTAACTTTGCTTTTTTTTTTTTTTTAACTGCGCCTACGGCACACTTTAGCAGCAAGGGGACTAGCCATCTCACACGAAAGCCTCAGTTTCTCAGATAAGTCAACGCCGTTCACATCGGACGGTCCCCATTGAAACTCATGCAACAACGTCGCGGTCCAAAACGTAACAGTAGTCAAACCCAGATTCTTCCCTGGACAGATCCGACGACCCGACCCGAACGGTGCAAGCCTCAAATCCGACCCGAGAACCGAAAACTCCGCCTCACCTTCTTTTGCCACGAACCTCTCGGGTTTAAACTCCAAAGGATCAACCCACACGTGTGGATCATGCGATACGGCCCACATGTTCACCATTGCTGTGGTCCCTGCCGGAACGAGACGACCATCAACGATCGTGTCAGTTATGGCCAAACGGGCCCATGATAGAAGTGGGCCTGGAGGGTGAAGCCTCAGCACTTCTTTCACCACAGCCGTCAGATATGGAAGTGAAGCCAAGTCAGATTCATCTACGGCCCTTGATTTTCCGACCACTTGATCTAGCTCATCCTGTACCGTCGATTGAATATCTGGATGAAGGACCATCCTCGCCAGAATCCACTCGATTAAAACCGCAACCGTGTCTGTTCCTCTGAATATCATCTCCTGTAACAAAAAAAAAAAATCAAATGCGATATTTATTTAGTGTACTTGTTACTGTTTATAGAATCTGTTAATAAATATAAAAATTACTAATTTGATGTCAAGCATTTTTTTATTTATCCCACCACACGTCACGTTCACTCTTCAAATTTCATGTTTTAATCTAAATTTTTTGACAAATATTATATAGTTTTCAAAACTTTAATTAAATAAAATTTGATATGCATACCCAAAGAACGGCGATTATGTCCGGGTCGGATAGTTGATCCGAACCATGGAGAGAGAGCAAAACGTCGACGAAATCACGAGGAGAATCACCGGTTTGATTACGGTGTTGTGATATGATCCGGGATACAAACCGGTTTACCTTCGGTACGAGTGTGGAACATCTAGACCGGATACTCTGAGGATCAAACTCGGATAACCAAGGAAGGTGATCGGTCCAGTTCAATGTTCCGAGTAGATCATAACCTTCTTCGACCAATTCACGTAACTCAACATGGTCTTGTTCAAGCTCGTACTCTTGTCCGAAAACAGAGCACATCATGTTGTTAAGCGACGCCGTTTTAAGCAACTCACGAACAGAACAGAGTCCGTTGTCACTACTCTGTTTTTCAAGAAACTCAACCATCTGGCTCGAGATCACGCGCCGTTGAGTCTCCGCTCGTCTGATTTGTTTCGGGCTAAAGAGATGGTTCGAAGCGATACGGCGAAGCGTTCGCCAATAAACACCGTGCGGTGCAAAGCCAATTGCTCTGTTAAACATCAGAGAGTAAGCCGATTCTTTAACCGGTCGGTCAGCGAAAACAGGGCTATTGAGAATCTCTTTGGCGACGTCGGGATTGCACGTGACGATCACACGAGTTTCTCCTAAGCTGAAAGCCATGAGCCGCTTGGCTCCGAATTTCTCAGCAACATCAGCGATTCGACGGTGAGCTAGAGTACTTGACATGAGTGACATGCTTCCAACAAGAGGGAAGCCTCTTGGACCGGGGATAACGTTACCGGTTTTGTATGAACCGGATGCTAACCGGCGGAAGAGGTATTTGCCCCAAGCGGGTCCTCCGGGATAGGTCCAGAAGAAGAGAGATATGGCGAGCCAGATGATTGTGACGGCGAGGAGAGACAAAGCGAGGTTAGTTTGGCTTAGTACGCTGCATTTGGACAA
>NC_025688.1:29449602-29466669 GCF_000633955.1 Camelina sativa
TTTTTTTTTTTTTTTTTATGTATATATGTCTCATTTTGTATATAATTTAGATATTTCTTAAATAATTATATTTGTGTAATTGTTATTGTCGCTCTCTCTTTGTTAAGAATGTGTTCATTGTTCGACATATATAATTTCATCCTATATTTCGCTTTAGCTAATATTCTAGTAGTTATGTTTTCGGAGAAGTAAGTACAATTTTATATAAAATCTGATGTTTCACATGTATATGGAGAGTATATAGCAATGCGAAGTCAACTCACTTTAATAACGTAAGTTACAGATATTAGACACCTCAATATTGGAACAAAATATGTAAATGTAACTTCCGCAGATAAATTATAGTTGCCAAGCTCGATTCCATGAAATCGATAGACGTTGATTTTGAATCTTTTTGGATTGATATCTTATAATTGAAAAATCGATAGTGCTTGAAGATTTTATTCTAGTGTTTTATTTTTTTTTTAAAAGGAAAATTAAAGCAAGACCGTTCAGCCACAAGGAAAAGATGATTGCAGAAGAGTCTTGTTCACCGATCTATTTGACAAAAATATAAACATCAAACTAAAGGTGTTAAAAAAAAAAAAAAGCAAGACCACTTTGAATGTAATCGTTTCAAAAGGATTCCAGAATGTAACGAATAATTGTAATATTAATAGTGCATACTATTATATAGCCTTTAGTAAAAATAAGTTTCACTTATAACAAATGAAATTGCAACAGGTGGCTTAACTCACACAAAAAATACTAATAGATATTGTTGTAATTAAATAGGTGTACTGTGATGGTTACATGAATTAACTTAATATTAAACACTACTTAATTATCATCGTAACCGTTGAATCAAACATAAATCATGTATTAGTAAAATGAATTTTATCTATTATTTGGTAATCCAGTTGACCTCACTTATCTATCTGGTTATATATATACGATAACAGTTTTACAATGGGTTTATCTTTAAAAAAAAAAAAAAAATACCTTGCAATGGGTTTATCAAAAACAACATTTCATAGTTTTCTTTTTTTCTTTTTTTTTTTTTTTTTTTTTTTTAATTCATTCNTTTCTTTTTTTAAATCCCAAATTTATATTGTAATTAATTCTCAAAAGTTCAAATCAACTAATTGATTACAAAATTTATAACGGTACGTTACGTTACTAGCAAGCAAATACTTAAGATTATAACGGTTTGGCGCCGTCATACGCGGGCGCGTGCGCCTTGAGCTCTCCAATCCCAAGGGGATATTCTCTTTCTTCTAAGACGTCATGCTGTTGGGCACGTGTTCAATCTCATACGGTAAAAAAGGCCTAAAGTTAAAACATAATTCAATAATATACTAAACTCGACACTAAAGCTATAAAATAAAATGATTTTACTGACATATATATATATATATAAGTATCATTTTTAAATAATATCGGATCGGAAAATATATTTACAGTCTAGGTTTTTGTTAAAGACTTAGGTTTATACCAAACTATTGAAGAATCTACAATTTGATCTTAACTGTATCCAATAAATAAATTAAAATATGAATGCGTGCGCAGTAGTATATATTATAATCGATGGATTTGATTATTCAGTATTTTATTATTTGACTAGTTCTTGATTAATCAGTCAGGATTCAGGAGTTACAACTTATAACCGCTTGACACTTTCTAGTTCTGATAAGTTTTTAAATCACGGACGTGGGAGCGATTAATGAGTTCTCCAATGCCTTGTTTACATGTGCGTTTTCACTAGTTTTTAATTTGGTTTTCTCTAATATGATAACCCAACATGCCATTATATATATATGGCAAAAGGACAAATAATGCATAATCAACCGTGGTTTGAAAAAGGTTAGAAATATTTTAAACTCTATATTGTAAACAGATAATAGCGTATACGGTTGTACTTGCTACTTATCCACGAGACAAATTAAATTTATACATTAATTCGTTAACCTCCCTTTATGTGTTACATGACGCTATGACAGCTATATATACAATTTCTTCAACTTCTAGCTGTTTGTTTAGCTCAAAACAGTTACTATTTATAATTATATGTATAAAATATTAACCACCATACATTTGACAATTCTATTACAAAGTTAGTCATTGATCACTATACATCATTAGTTTTAAGGTCATCTTATATACATATTACTTTCATCCATTTATATATTCTTAAAGCCACATGATTTATTGTGAGCAGTTTATGGTTCGGCTGCCGCTGAAATGTTTTGTTATAAAACTAGAATATTCTATATCAATAGAAAGATTCCCTTATGAAATATTTTCGATGTAGAAGATTCGTGGTATACATCATTTCCTCGAACATGTCTATAACGAATTACTGTATAGGATCGTGGACTTGTAAACAAAAGAAATACTACAACGAATTAAACATACATATAACATATGTGTGTTCGTTTGTCAAAAAAAAAACAAAACAAACAAACATATAACATATGTGTATATATATACAATTATACATACATACTACATATATGAAATTCAATCAGATGTTTTTTTCTGTTATAAAAAGTTTAATTAGATACTTAACTTATATAATATTTTTCGCAAAAAGAGACAAAACTTATACTATTTGAATTTTGACCTTTAGGTGAGATTTCAGCTAGAGATTGACCGTTCGGGCCCAAAAAATTAAAACATGCTCCTCAGACACAAATGTATTGCGTTGGATCTTTGTTGTTGGCTATATGTCTTGTGTACCCCAAGTGACGGTACCATCTGATTTACATCGTCGATTTCGTTTCCAAATTTGACCGATCAGAATCCTTCGCTTTCCGTTACGCCACACATGTGAGGATCGAACAAATTAAGCGTTTAATCGTGTCAAATTTTCAGAGTGTGGTATAATTGACATATGCACACTTGGCGCATGTAGAATACTTACCGAGGAAATGACAATAATACCCACCGCCTAAACATAGACATATTCAAAGGCAAGGGCATTATGGTTATATAAGGCTAATCAGACAATCCACGTGATCTGTTTAAACACAAAATCTATATGGTCCCTAACTATCGGTTATCAAGTTCTTGTCGATGGTTTACATCAACGGTCTGAGATTTCTCACGTCTCACATTGAGAAGTGCCTGGCCGTTGATCGAACTTCAACTTAGCATTAGGTAAATTATCAATATAACTTTAGTCTCTTTTTATCTTAAAAGCTAAAATCGCATAATTTTAAAGAAACAACAAAAAACTTTACAAAACTATGCATGTTTGTACATAAGTGTGCGCATGCATCTTCTTCTGTCATGCTTATTTATGTATATGTTTTGTTTTCTTTTGTTTTGTTCTGGTCTTTAATAAGTGAGGATCAATCCAAAGACTAGACTTGGGTCAATAAATAGTTTGATAGTGATTGCAACATCCCCCCCACCCCCAGCTTAGAGCTATTTATTAACAATTTGGTCATCACAATATAAACTTGATGATACATGTAATTAAAGAAAGTATTAGCTAATTGTCATATGAAACCAAAAGTGTCTCTATAAACTTGATGATACATTTAATTCGATACGTCGATTTCTTGGAAGGGGGTGTCTCTATATGAACGTAGCCTAATGTGTGATCCTTGCCCTTATAAATGGGGCAAACTAAAATGTCGTTAGTGTGTTAATTTCAAAATTGACCATACATGACAATAATTTATTTCGAATTTAATTGTACCATGCAATATAACCTATACTCAAAAGTATTTTGTAGGCAAAACTACTTTATATAGCCAACAGTACTAACTGTAGTTAAGCACTTGCCGAAATTTGAAAAGTAATTTTTATAACAGTACTACAGTTGTCATGCATATTTATTTACATCTGCTATTTAATTTAATTATACATTGATATAACCTATGGACCTATGGTACCTTAGTGGACTGCCGTAGCTTAGCTAGCTAGGTACACACAGCATCACAGCATCATTGTACTTTATACAGATGAATGCAAATGGACTCGCAACATTATTCCGAGAATCTCCTTAGATATATCGAATAACTAAGAGAGATATGGTTATATACATAATTTGCCTTAGATGTCGAATAACCAAGAGAGATATATGGTTATATGTATATGAAATTAAAATTCTCTATGCAAGATATTTTTGGAGATTTAGAAAAGTCGTCTAAAACTTAAATAGCAAACCATGAGATATATGTTTATCAATTTTTAATCCATGGAATTAATTCGGCCAGTAAAAACAATACGCATTGAACTACCAAAAACATCATCGCGACGCAACACAAAAGTCACCAACCCGGCATCCCAACCATAGCAATTTTGTTTGTGTTAATTATATATGCAAACAACAATAGCATTGATTTTTTATTGTAATCCCCTTAATCCTAATTTTCCCATGTTTCTAAAACAATCTGTTGTCTCTGGACTTTGATCACATTAGATAGTTTTTTTTTAAATATGAAAATGAGGAAGTATATATATATATATATATATATATATACGCACGTTTAATAAAATAAAATAAAATCTACGATGGGTTTTCTGTGATGGCAATATTTTAATTTTATCTTATAGATTGCCTAACAACCTTTTGCTTAACAATTTGAATGATGAATAGATTCGCTGCCATGATCTTAATCAGAATATCAGAACAGCTCCAATCCATGTCGCATCTTGTTGACGATGTGTCAAATTAAAGCTCTTGTAATAATTGAAAATTCCTCTTTTTAAAATCTTACTATATATATACTTTTTCCGAAAGAATATTATGAAAGTCTACACTATACTGTCCGGATCGGATAGATATGGATCACATTAAAACTTTGGTCGATACTATTATGATACAGTTTGACTTATTACTAATCTTACTGTAATTAAAAATAACAGTCACAATATCGATAATTACCGATTAATTCAAGTTTTCAGCATATCATATATTTTGGAGTAACGATCTCGAATAAAAATGCAAGTTACAACTTACAACGATCGCTGGTCCAGATCTTAACACTAATTTCAGAATGCATGCATGGGGTCTAACTTCTTCAAAGGGGTTGACTCTTGTTTTCCTCCCTTTTCTCTTTATAAAATAAAATAAATATATATGGGAAACCTCTCGAGACAATTTGAGATGTTGACTTTTTCATTTGTCCATGCTCGATATTCGGAAATCTACCAAATTAAAGTAAGATCTTTCAAGAAAGAAAAGAAAAGAAAAAGAGTATTCAAGATATGGCGCAACATGTTATTTTCATGGAGACCCGAATAATATACAATATTTCGAAGTAAACTATTTGAAAGAGAATCTAATAGCTTTCTTCAACTTTGTTACACTTTAGTGTCCCTATGCCACCCAACCAATAAATAATGTTAGCTATATAATATTTTTGAGTATCTTGGTCTGGTTTGCAGAAAAACTCATACGATTAACGACGTGTGGTGTGAATTGAGATTCATTTGCATGCAAGTTGAGTCTCTCTATGTTAACATTAAAACAACAACAACAACAAAAAAAAAAAAAAAAAAAAAAAAAAAAAAAAAAAAAAAANTGACACCATCAATATACTTTAATTATCAATCAAATCTCCATCTAGCTTAGACTGTGCGATCGAATCTTAATTTAAAATATTGTTGATTCATCAGTGCATTATTAGCTAAAGACCAGTTTCATCTAATCATTTCAATGTTTTTCTGTTAGTTTCTTTTTCTTCCTTTATATGCTTTTAATATGAATTTTCCTGTCAGTGTTAAAACGCACAATTATTTGATTTGGAAAATAATGAACAAAATAATGCAAATTTATCGATGTATTAGCTAGTCATGCATCATACGCATGGAAATCGATAATACATGTTTTATTGCAACTACGAATTTAGGAGCTACTACAGTATGTAAGGTTTGATCTGGTTTAGAAAAGCCCATATATTACAAGTGTTTAATATAAAAGCCCATATGATCTGTAGCTAAGAGACGGCGTCATATTTTAATTGCTCGACACAACGGCGCAAGAGGATGATTTACATTTTGATAGTGTCAATAATTTTTTACCCGAACCGACTAACAGCTGTGTTCTCCTCAGGTTCGGTTTTGCTCTGAACTTTCCTAACCTAAGTGAAAAAAGGAAACAACAGAATCGTTAATTTAAATACAACCGTTAGCTACGAAAACTTGAGTCCCAAACAAATACATGAACTTCGTCTCTCAATGAGAAACACATATTGAATTATGAGTTGGAGCAAAGATGCAATTTCATGCGCAATTTGCTCTGATTTTACCATTATCATCTTCAATTTCTGCTTCCTTTACTTCTATTTCGTCTTTGAATTTCATGATTTTGCCCTAAATCTTTGCTATGTTTGCTCTGTTTTTGTCAATAAACCGGAGTACCAACTTAGTTCTTGTCCTGATCTTAACATATTGACGCATAACTTCATATATATATATGATTCACCTGCCTTTGATTTTTTATTCATCATAATCTATTAAGTCTTAAACTTACTACTTAGCTACAAACCATAATGAGTACTTTACCACTACAAACAGAATTACAAAGACTAACTGAGAATATACGACTTTCTAACACAATTTATACACAGACAAAACCATGAAATTCAGCTAAAAATCCTGCAAAATCCCCGCTGTCGGTTTGCTGGACTGAACACCTCTATATCCGTGGCTTCGGTTCATGCTATGCATCCCGATAAATTTCGATTTGAATATGTTTCATCATCTTATATATGAAGAGCTAAAGTTTCAGGACCAAAAATCCCACCAAGGGTAATTGCTGCTTGATTGGTGCAAGAGACTAGTATCTGATTTGAAACCTCTCCAGTCATCAGACGATGTCAAGCAACTATCAGCTGGTTCAACAATGTTCATTAAATGATCTGGTTCTTCCTCAAACCCACCAAAATACTCCTCTCTCTTGATGTTGCTGTTATAACCATCTTCATCATCATGATCATGATGATCACACAAACCCCCATGATGACCTTTCTCATCATACATCTCCATCTCCGGTCTAACCTCCTCCGGTTCACACCTTGGGTGGTTCTCTTCGTTTTCTGATTCATGATCTGTGCTGCTTAGAGCCACCACAGCTTGATCACCACAGCACTGCCTTTCTTCCTCCTTTGTTTGGTGTAGCATCTCCTCGTTTAGCCTCTGCAACTGCATAAAGGTAATAACAACAACTCAATATCTTGCTTCAATAAAACATGAAAACAGAGCTTTTTATAATCACCTGATTAGTCCTTAATTATAGTAATTAATTAACAGAAACACAGCTTTTTAGTCATTAATTGCAGTATACAACCATTAACGCACATCATTTATTACATGATCACTTCTTGGTTGTAATAATTAGCCATACTAACTGCAGTTTACAACTACTAAAGCATAGATTTTTATTATACTTAAACCAAAAAAAAACATAGATTTATTCATCAATCATCTGATCACTCTCCTTAATTAAACCATATAAATATAAAAACAGAGTTTATGTAACATACCTCGGAGACTAGTGCTTGCTTTTCTTTCTTGAGAGACTCAAACTGAGAAGCCAAGTTGTCGTAGTTTTGTCTGAGAATGTTGTACTCTGTCTCGAGCTGCTTAGATTTCCAACGAGCCCTCTTGTTCTGAAACCATATAGCCACTTGCCTCGGCTGTAACCCTAGCTCTCTAGCTAATTGAACCTTCTTCCTTGGCTCAAGTCTTGTCTCAGACTCAAACATCATCTCCAGTGACTTGATCTGCTCGTCGCTAAACCTTCTCTGGTTGTTCTTGTTGTGTACGTTGCTCTTCTTCATCTTCTTCATGGACATGAATGGATCTGATGATATCATCGCCGGAGAATATTCTTTTCCTTCCGTCATCTCATCGGAATTTTACTCAGAGATCTTTTTTTGTTTGGAATCTCTTTGTATTCTGATGTTGGCTATCTCCTTTATATGTGTGATGAGGCTGAGATTGTTGTTATGTTGTTACTAGTTGTATAAATATTTAATTTGTTATTTATTTTATTTTGGTTCGAGGGGGTCCTTAGCATATAATAAGATAAAAACTTTGGGTTGCTTTATTGTAAAATTTTCATTCAATTTTGAGCTAAACGATTTGTGTGTCGACAGGTAGCAATAGGGCGGATTTTGGCTGTTTCTAGAGTCGTCGCTATCACTTGTTAAGTCGAGTTTCATTTCAACGCGAAACTAATCATCTAACTACTGATTAATAATTTCCACCTTTTTAATTTCTTTTACTACTTTTTATGTAATTAGTATGGTCTTTTTATAAAGCTTTCTCTCTAAAAAAACAACTTGTCAGTAATATCAATAGTTTTAAAATTTTATTAAAATAGTCAAAGTGAAAAATAGTAAGTAAAAAATCTCTTTAAAACTCTACGTACTATATATAATATACACACACATATGATCTTATCTTTAAATATGTACCGCATTCTGGTCGATGTGAACATGGAAATGGAACAACTGTTACTGATGTGTTTGATGATGTGGGTGCATATCAAATGCTGTCATCGCAATAATTAATGGATCATAAATAAAACGATGAATTAATTATCATTTATGAACTGATCATTTTTAAACAATTAAAGTGATTCCTAATCCTATAGGAAATTTATTTGTAAATTTGTTATATATGGAGTTTGAAAGCGGATGCACTGTGTTTGGTGTCAAAATGTGTCAAACGCGTTTATCATCAAATTGTGGATTGAATGATTTATTTTTCCTTTTCTTGAGGGCTTAAATGATCAACGTGCACAATTACATTGGCGGATGCACACAAAAAAAATGAGATTATGAGTATATTCTTGTCTTTTTTCAGTGCATCTCTGGCGAATATAAAAATATTATATGCAACATATTATGCCTTATATTTTCTTATGATTGTGCGACAGATCTAACGTTCACACAATTTAGGATGTGGGACGGGTGTTAGTAATACGTATGCCATAAATCAGAAAATTGTATTAGATGTGACTGACTTTTTGTTGTATTTGCATTCTAAAACAAATATTGATTACATCACATAATCTATAAACAAAATATTGGGATTAAGTACTATAGTTTGAAAGACTATGGGATATCCTTCCAGCAATTTGTTTACGCATTTTTTTTCTAATCGGAGATTTAGAATCGAAGCCTGAACTAATTTTCAAAGAATGTAATAAAAGGATACTTCTAATTCACCATTTGAAAATACTTTTGTAGTAAGTCTTCAAACCACGTAGCAAATCTTTCAACTATATATTATGTGTAGTATCGATTGGGATAAGGGATGGTAAAACTCCTCGTTTAGTTTTTGTTGCTTGCAAGATTATTGTTTTTATCACGCGTATTATTTTTGTAGATAAGATTAGTACATGTTACCTTTACCACACGTAAATCTTCCATGCATGTGATCTTATTACTTTTTTTGCCAACTCATCTGTGATCATTTGTTGACATTCTCTTATCTTTTAAAAAATATATTTACTTCCCATTTTAAAATTTGACAATTATATCTACACGTAAATAATTTGTTTCTAAAATCTTATTTAAACTTATGATAAATCAGGGACATAATGATTCTTCCGAAATTTTAATATTTTCATCTTTCTGTTCTTTTTTCTACGAACATCATTTAAGAAAATAAAAACAAATAGAATGGCCTATATTTTTTTTTGGGATAGACTTCATACAATTGGTTTTGAAAAACTTTCTCTAAAAGTTTATTGTAAAAATTATGGATGTTTTTAATTCTCTCTGGTACTTTAGAGGAATCAAGAAGGTATATTTTCGGTTTTTAACTGTATCAGAAAATTAGAAAGAAGCTATGGTCACCCTAAACCTAAAAGAACCACATTTTTTCTTGTCAGCAGACTTGAACCAGATCATCTAAATTTTATTTTCTTCACGATAGCGATAACAATTTAACAATATTAGTATTAATGTGAACAACAACTTTAATTCTTGCTTTTCTGATTAGTTTAAGGTTAACGTTCACCTTGCTTGTCGGAAATTTCTTTTGACTAATTTATACAAGCAAAAAAATTAAGATTGGGCCATCTAGATACGACATTTTCAAACCCTAGTCTTTTAATTTATAATTAAATCTGTTCTTAAAAAAAAATTAACAAAAAATAATTATCAACTAAAATTAAAGGTAAGAGTTCAATTCTAAAGTCGTATTGAACTCGTATAAATAAAATCAGAAGTGACAATCAAAAATATCGAAAACAGCCATGGAAAACTAGCCAAGTGGTTGTAGTCAGAGATGAGAGATCAATGCTTTGGGACATCAAAGAGATGACTTGGCAGTTGATCTGTGGTAGTGCCTGAATATTTCTCCTTGGCAGTAGTACACACGTGTCGTTGTTAATTTAAATATCGCCATTTTCCGATAAGAGCCGTAAGAGAAGACAAATTCTTCATTTTTGTTTGTTAAAAGTTTCGTTCTGTTGTCTTAATTTTATACTACTAATTAAACGGTGCCTTGGCTTGTTTGTATTTGCAAGCTCCTCGACTTGCCGCGTGTGATATTAAGCTTTTTGACATGTTTACGTTCTAATAATATTCATTTAACTTTCAAAATAAATAAAAATCCGTAATTTGTGATTCTATCATTTAGATTATTACCGTTACTACAGTAAGAATATAGTATTTTTAGACGTCTCTAAACAAATATTTTATTTGGGGGCAAATATCTATAATCAAGACATGATACATTAATCTGGTATTTATCTGTAGTCCATGAGAATTGAACATATAGTAATTTGGTTGGTAAGGGAAAGTAAAAAACCTGGTTAACATAAGTTTATCGTTTGTAATTCTGCTTTTCTTTAAGTTATATTTGACCTTACAATTTTTTTACTTCTCCTAAAATTTGTTTCTTTTTTTTTAATAACTATAGTAGATCGAATGAAAATGTAAGCTAAAATAGATATATGATGGTTTGGAGGATATATGATGCCAACGAGGTGCCAATGAGAAACAGACATTTCGCACCGCCTTAAAAAAAAACTTATCTTTGCCTGATAATAACTTTATAGAATTAATAGATGAAAATGAAATATCTAAT
The DNA here is from genome assembly GCF_000633955.1 of Camelina sativa. Classification (NCBI taxonomy): domain Eukaryota; kingdom Viridiplantae; phylum Streptophyta; class Magnoliopsida; order Brassicales; family Brassicaceae; genus Camelina; species Camelina sativa. The sequence continues at coordinate 29,460,643 of NC_025688.1, forward strand.
TACTTTTGGTCAAGTTCATCATTGGTTTTAATAATGTTATTATCAAAAAGGATATAATAATCCTAAATTCATTGTCACATACGACTCAAGTGGCCAACAATCTTACCCTACTTCTTTAACTACTACTACTCGTTAAAGCGATGTTGGAAAATAAAGCGGCTCGACTTTCCTTACCGAATAATTAATTACAAAAACAAACCCATCTTCAGATCAAGATATTTTACTTAATACACCGAAACAAACTCCGATGTTCACGTTTCTTTAATCTTAAAATAAGCACGTTAGAGACATCGATCAAAATAACTTTTTCATATTATGTGAAAGATTATGAACCAGAGAGTTTATAGCAAGGGAAGAAATTTTGAGGAGTCGAAGAACAAAACGAGAAACAAAATTAGGAAGAAAACAAAATGAATGAAGCGAAAAAATTGATAAAGATAACGAGTGATTGGGACATGAACTTTATCCGTATTATAATTTTCTTATAGTTTCTTTCGATTCCCTTTCTACGTGTAAAAATGTCTACAGTGTGTTGAAGTACAAGTACGTTCATTGTACAGGAAAGATATACTCCATTGCTTATGTTGTCATAATAATTATCTAAAAGATCGATTATAATAAGCTATAGATATTGCTAATTGTATTTAGTCAAAGAAACTGATAATAACAAGTCAAGAGAAAAACCAAATATTAGGTGTGAGATGTTTCTCAGTGCCTGACCTTGTCGGACCAAAGACCTTCGTCATGTTACTCTGTTCATTTTGCTTTAGGTTTCGATCTATTTCAACCACCAAAACCAGTTTTGATTTTTAAATTATAATATTTCTCTCGTCTTATAAAACTCTCAATGTTTTTACTTCGACCCCTTGAAAATATTCTAATCTATGTACATTGAAATGTGTTATGTGTTATCTACTTATCTTTTAAACTTGACCCACAAAAAGAAATGAGCGAGGAACACAAAAAGGAAAAAACAAAGCATTGAATCTTCTTATTCTAAAGGCCCATAATAGATGTTTCAGGCCCATTTTCCCTTGCCAGGTTAACAAAATGGAAGGAAATTCCATTGGACTACCCCATGGATATATTATATACTTCTACTCCTTTTTGTCGTAAATCATAATAGTAGTATTTCTTAGTGATTGCAAAATTTAATCCATACTTAATCGGTTAATCCAATTGGGAGTAGTAGTAGACCTTCTGTTTCAGTAATCGAAGAGAGAGAAACTCAATACACAGAAGACAGAGAATACGAACAAAGAGGGCATGAAAATGCTCTCGTCCTCTCTCTTTCCCTAATTTCAATGCTAGTACCGTCGGGCTCCTCTATGTCCTTAATTATTCAAAAATTCTAATTGCTTTATTACCTTCTTTTTGAACAAATAAGTTTGGTGTTTAGTCCTTCAGTACATATACATACACACATACATAAGAAACGGTCGTTTCTTTGCCCAACAAAAAAAAAACGGTCGTTTGTTCAGTGCATTTTAAACAAAAGTTCGTCTAGTGCTTGGTCAATAAATATTGTTAAAGAATTGACATAAATACTTTTACTTTTTTCTGACAGATTATATAATTAAGATTTAAGAGTATGCAAATTGAATCTATGTAGATCTTATACAGTTTTTATATATGCATTCGTAAATAAAATAAAAGGTTTTTTATTTTCCAAAACTAAGTTGTACTAAGCCATTGAAAATTCAAAATGAATTATTACAAATGGACTATTAATTCTCGTATTTACAGTATAAAGTTCTGAAAATTTACAAACTTTAAGAGGTTTTCATTAATTAAAATTTACGAGTATAATGAATAGAGTGGACTAGAAAAGGTGTCCTTTTTCTCTTGGTTGACCAGTCTTCAGTCTAATTATGTGGAGAAATAATTATGTGTTCCTTTGAGGATACAAATAAGGGACGTAACAACAGAATAAAAACATGAATTAATATTACCGATCAAACTTGAAAATACAAATAAACACGTATAATTAATTAGATTTGAAGGCATTTTCTGTTTCTTAAAGGAACATAAGAATGGACAACGTGGGTTCGGATATGTAGGGATTTGACATTTACGTCGTCTCTCTTTCACTCGGACACAACACAAAACACAACTCTCGAAGACTGTAAAAAAAAAAAGTTCACATCTGGAGCCAGAATCGTCTTCTCCATTTGTCATTCTCATCCACAGTTTCTATTACTTATTTCTTATATCTACGTGGAAAATTCATTTTCGATTTCTTGGACACTAGCAAACCTAAACGAAAATGTTGCAGCACTTTCCCTAACTTTATCTCAAAAGCGAGTCATTGAAAAGTGGACTCCTTTTTCTTCCCCGTTTTCAGCGTACAAATTTCAGTTACATGCACGTATATTATTTTCTGATTACAGAAAAAAATAAAGATATGAGCTTAATTATTGCGTAAGAGAGAACAATTATAACTGCCGGTTTCATTAAAAGTGTCACGTTTGCGTGAAAACAATGCACATGCACAGACAGATTAAAAATCTCTCACAACATCTCGAAAAATAACTAATAAGAGTAGTATTAAATTACTAGTACTAGATTGATTACACTTACACATAATTGCTTTTCTTTTTTTCCTCGTTGACCAAATCGTTTGCCGTTATAAATCTTGCTGACTTCATCTCCGTTACATTTTTTTGTCACAGTTTTTTTTTTGACAAATTTAAAAATTACGAAACGTAACGTCTTATAACTTTTTAAAGTGAACAGAGGATCCCTTTATATTATATACTCCAAATTCATGCATGAGGCGCTTTTAATATACTAGATAGGTTGAAATGAAACGGCCGATTTTAATAAAGGCGAAGAAGGAAAAAAGAAAAAGAAAAGAATACTAATATTGGGCAGAAAAAGGTGAGAGACAATAAATGAAGAATGCTAATATTGGGCAGATCAATAACTCAACTACTCCTCTGACTAACTTTTATAGTCACTCACTCCTCTTTCTTCTCAGATTTACGTTTTATTTCCTGAGTAGTAAATATAATAATTTACAATTTTGTGATTAGTAGCCTTCGCACTTTTCCTACTTGTCCATTTCTCTTTCACCGCGCGCTCGGTTCCTCAAGTACCTTTTCATTAGTTTATGTTCTGAAAGGACCCCAGAGAACTCAAAGAGCAATTTGTTTGGGTAACAGCTAGTCGTATAATATAATTTTGTAAGATCAATTAGGGATAGTGTTGGCCTTTAAAAATTTGCAAGAGATATGAATTAGAATTCGGAGACTGTAATTAAAAAGATGGTTAAAGTAATAAAATATAATAGAAAGCTTATATTTAGTTAAACATTTGTATTCCATAATATCTACAAAGATTTAGTATTTTTAATGAAAAATTAATTGTCATCTAACTTTTTTTTAGAATGAATAAATTCTTAATTTAAATCAATGATTGATCATAATCGACTTTTTATTCACTTGTGATTCCGCATTAATCGGAGATATATATTCCGTACATATTGTCGTTATATAGTGTTAGTTCCGTCGACATTACTTTAAAATTGTAATAACGAATTTAGACATATTTATATAGTGTTTGTTACGCCGACACAATTTTAAGCTATAGTAACAAACTTAGACATGTATCCTTTTTTTTTTGCCAAAACTTAGACTTATATCTAAACATGCATAATGTGTATTTTGGTTCTGAATCATTTAAAAAAAAGTAATATGATCAAGAAAAATATAAGACCTATATTAATATTGAACATAAATATAATTTATTTGTTATCGTTGAATCGACCCCGAATATAGTGAAATAAATCATCGAGATATAAACTTCAACTTAATTTTGTAACTATAATATTACGTAAGTAAGTACATAAAACCGTTGGAAATAGGCTCAATATAGCATTAGTAGAAGGAATGGGAACTTGGATTTTATTTTTGCTTTAACAAGTAATAGTAAATGGAAATCCAATGACATGTCTCAAAAAGTAAATTCGTTTTTTTTACTGCAAGATCTTGAAACTTGAAAAGCCACATACACACACATATGTTAGAGAGAGAGAGAGTGGGACCAGAAACACCCATGTTTCTTGTCTTGTATAGCTTTGTTTGGGCTCTCCACTACTCACTTTCTTTATAAATACCTCATTTTCATTCACTCTTCCATCATCACCACTCACTTATCTCTTCCTCTCCATCTATCTCTCTCTGCCTCTCCCTTGATCTTAGCCGGGTCTCGTGGGAGACAAACAGAGAGAGTGAGATATATATAGAAGATAATCACAAACCCTAGCTATAGATTCAGATTCTTCTCTAATCACGATTCAAAGAAGGGGCTTTCTCTTTTGAGGGGGATGTTGTCTGGCTCGAAGACTCTGGCTCGCTCTATTCATGTGTTGGATCTTTTTCGATCTAATATTTGAACCTCCAGATTTTCAGATCTGATTTAGGGTTTTAGCGTCGTCGGACCAGGCTTCATTCCCCCCAATTGTTGCTCTTCCTGTTTCTCAATTTTAGGGTTTCAGATCCCAGTGATTGTTAAAGGTTTTCTTTTTTTACCTTCCTTTCTCGGATTCACTTACATGCGTTATACTGTATGTTGTTTGCATGAATAAATAGTTTTTTTTTTTTTAAATGGGTCTTTGCTTCTTTGGGGACTGTTGAAAAAAAAAGTTTTCCGGTTTTTGCAGATTGGTGTAATGATGAAAGAATATGACTTTCTTTCTTCTCTTGGAATCTGAAAACTTTCATCATTACAACCTTTTTCTACATTTGTTTTACATTTTTCTACGCTGCTATGATTTTGCTATGATTGTTCTTTTTTTTTTGTCAGGAAAATTTAAGTTTTTTTTTTTTTTTTTTTTTTTTTTTTTTTTTNTTAAAAAGGAAAATTTAAGTTATGAGGTTGGATCTTCATGGTCATGAATGATGATGACGATGAGAGTTTAGTTTCAGATCTCACACTCTCTTTAGCAACACACTATAGATCAAATAGATTTGAAATCTTAATACTATTTATGACATAACTATGGTTTTCAGGATTCTTGTAGTTATAACTTATGAATTTAAGATACAATATTGTACTTTTACCATTATATGTAAGGAAATTTTCTGCAGTTGCTTTTGCATGCGAAGAGCAAGAGATTGAATTTTAACCTCTTTCTCCTTCTAAGTTGTTCGCATTGTAAAATGTTTTCGTTTATATCATTTAGTCTCGGATTTTACTTAATACGGAGCAATATATATTGTACTATGATCTATCATTATCACTTAATTGCAAATACATGATTTCTATCGTATGTTATATCACATGCTGGTAGAGTACTCGAAAATTCCTTTAACTATGTAATTTTATTAGAAAAATTCACTTGTGTAATGAAATTTTTTTCAGACGATAGAGTTATTCTTGAAATCTTATATATACTCTTGTCTCTTGATTAACGTACGATTAACCAACTTCCAGATATTTGTAAATCAGACAATGCACAACAGAGAGATAAATCAAATAATTTCAGTAATTAGAAACTAAACAAAATGGGAATGATGTACAATTTTCTGACTGATACCATTTTCAATTTTAAGTTTCTGTCTTTTTTTGTTTCTTGTTTAGCGTTGAATTATTATATTCCGAAATTAAGAAACACTAGTTACTAATCTAAATCTAATGGACAAAACAAAATCTCTAAAAGATAATATTTGAATGAAAGTCGTCGAGAAATAGAAAGCGTTGTCTTTAATAAAATAAATAATTATTAAAAAAAATACGTGGAAGTGATACTTTTTGGGTTTCTTCCTAATGTTTTGATGGATTTATATAAGTTTCATGGCTCATCACCGAGTTTTATCTTTTCACTATGTACTTTTTAACCAATATGACTTTGACCACAATTTTTTTCTTCCACAGAATTCAGTATCTTTTCTGCCGAACCTACGGCTATAATTTTATGTCAATGTATTAATTAAGCTCAAACCTTGTTAAATTGTGCAATATTACACACTAGTGTAAAACATGTGAAGTGTGTGTAATATTCACCCAAAAAAAAAAAAAAAAAAA
>NC_025688.1:29466931-29490706 GCF_000633955.1 Camelina sativa
TTGTTCCCGTATCTTCTTCCTTCATCTTTCGATATTTTCTATTGACATAATATAAAAACAATAAAATATATAGATGACAGATGACCATGTGTATTTTTTGGGCCTAGACAGGCCATCATATTGACTTATTTAACAATGATTAATTAATAGAGGCCCTAAACAGGCCATCATATTCACTTAACTAACAACGATTAATTAGCCGAGGCCCATTATTGTTTCCATAGTTGTTTTTTTCCTACTTATTTAAATGAAGTTTAATACATTGAAAGAGACCCACTTGACCCATTCGTAGTGTCTCTCATGCATGGAATAGTTTACCAAAAGAAAAAAAAAAAGAAAAAAAATGGGTGACAAATATCATGAACATGTATGATTAAGAAACAATTTCTCTTTTGTAAAATTAAATCATGAATTGAAAAATGAAATGTATATGTAAAAGTAAAACTCATAGAGGAAGTTATATTTTTCCGCTGCTCTCTGCATGCGCATAAATCGGGGAAAAAATTATAAAGGAACGATAAAACAAATATAATCCAAGGTCGAGAGACCCACACCCGTCCCACAAAGTTGACATTTCTTGAATATCGTCTCCATTTTGACACAAAGTGACTGTAGTTAGTGTGCTCTGCTTTATCTTATCTCTATATATACATAAATGATCAACTCTCATTTTCTTCTTTTCTCTTATCAAAATTTTAAAGGATCTAACATATTCATTTTTATTTAATTTTACCTTCTGGTTCTAGATACTGATAGAGTGACATGTGCCGGCCTCTTTTTCTATATCTTTTAATAATTTATATATATATTTTTTCAATGTACATAACATAATAAGTATTCGCTACTATGTCACTATACCACCAACTTGGACGGCCTCGTTTTTTATTCAACTCGTCAAGAAATTGATAACCATTTACTTTTTTAAATATACGTTTACTCTATCTGAACGAATTCATAGCTGTGGTACCATTGAGCATATAAAATATTAGGATAGAATATTCTTTCTTTCCCCAAATTGTGTGTTTTTATGGCTCAAACATTTTAGTCGTTTTCATTAGTTACTGCCTTATTTATAGAAATAAAAGGCTCCTCGAAGGTGCCAAATACCAATATCTATCTTGAAAAAAATATTAAATTCAAAATCCATCAAGAAAGTAACTCCGGAAACAAACCGGCCGGTTTGTGCTTAAACCGTTGATCCAATCGACCGTTATGTTTTGTTTAACCGAATCGTGTTGATGATGTTAAGTGCTATTTTGAATTTTTGAATACTGAATGATTTTAAATTGTAACGATAGTTTACACATAATACCAAAAAAAAACAAAAAGCTTTTTTAATACGTCGACATGTCTTAGACCGGCTGCGTCTCGTTCATCGAATTGTCCCCGACTTTGGATCATGACTTATCTATATATCTATAACTGTGTATATATTTTGCAAGTTTAAGATATCGATTTGCATAGTGTGTGTACATGATGTATTGCATAATATAGAAGCAATGTTTTTGATTTTTTTAAAATGGGTATATATGATACATCATCACGTCTCCAATCTCCATCATGTGACGACATTGATTCTGTTTCTTTATAACTAACAATACCTAAGCCGCTCCGATACTAAATATAAAATTTCTGACTACACGTATTTTCATTTAACAAAACAAAATATGTCGATTTATCAACACTGTGTCAATTATTAGCAATGTAATTTTTCTTTGCCATTTCCATATGTCCGCTCCTAAATTTAGTTGTGAGTTTCAAATAATTTATTTCTACTATCATATCGAAATTTTTTGTTGTAAGATAAAAAGATAAATAGTTAAAGTATATCCAGCCAGATTCTGTAACTGAAAATTTCTTGAATACGTACAGTGTATATGAGAATTAGTCAGTTTCATATTTCCTTTTCATACTTTGATCACGCGTTTAGCATTCTTAATTGATGATATATTTTTCCCCATTACATTGTGCTTCTGGTTCTAGGTAAAACAGTAAATTGTCGACTAATTTGACTAATTTACTCGGTTTAGTACTTAAATGAAAATTCCTATCCTTTTCTTGAGTCACCAACCCAATATTAACTACTGGTCGCCATTACTCATTACTAGTTGCTGACCACATTAACTTTCTTAATACTATTTGTGGACGCATAATCAACAATGGAGTCCATACATTCTTGCGGTTTCTTAAAAATCTTTTACAGCAGTATATATATTTAGAATAAAGTTAATAATTTTTTTTTAAATATGGGTAAAAAACGTAAAACATATAATTTTATGAAAGAAAAGACTATCAGTTTATAAAAAATTACGTTCTTTTTTTAAGTCTCACACTTCACATTATTCTTAAGTATAATGTACGTTTTGTTGTATACATACATTTGTAATATAAAAAGTGCCACTCGATAGAGTTTCTCTTGATATATTATAGTTAATTATCGTTGATTTTTCTTACTTATTGCTAATTTTGTTCGTCACATCATAATTATTGCTAATTGGTTACAATTATATAAAACAAATGACAACCAAATAGGATTTTTTTTAGTACCACCATTGTTTTTATATATGAGAAGCTGAATAAGAAAATAGGAGCGTCTCATATCTTTTCGATGGACTTTTTTTATTTTTCTTCTAACACTAGTGTATCCTTCTCTTTATAAAAACAAACACCCTCTTGTGCTTCTTTCATTCATCTACTCTCCACAAAAAAAAAAAAAATGAACAATTTGACTAGCTCTCTCGAACTCACATCTCTCACACTTGAAGACCCATGGCCTGCTTTCTAACCTAAATTTCCTCGAGAAAAAAAAAAAGAAAAAAAGAGAGCTAAAATCTTGTCTTTTTTTTCTTGGTTTCTTCAAATTTTTTTCTTAAACAAACGTTTTCAAAAATCATGGGTACCGGAGAAAAAACCCTGAAGAGCTTCCAGTTACATCGCAAACAAACAGTCAAAGTCAAAGATGTTCCAAAAGGGTGTTTAGCGATCAAAGTGGGATCTCAAGGAGAAGAGCAACATAGATTTATTGTTCCTGTTTTGTATTTTAACCATCCATTGTTCATGCAGCTGCTGAAAGAAGCAGAAGACGAGTATGGATTCGATCAAAAGGGAACCATCACAATTCCTTGCCACGTGGAGGAGTTTCGTTACGTTCAAGCTTTGATTGATGGAGAGAGGTCGGTTTATAATGGTAACAACCATCACGGTGGCCGTGACCAGTATCATCATCTTGTTGGATGTTTCCGAGCCTGATGATGATAAATTGATGACTGGTGATTTGTATGTGTTCAAATTTTAATATTTGTATGGTTAATCTTGTGGAGTTGTGGAGCCAAAACAGGCCTAACCCATAAAGGAAGTGAATCTTTTTAGTTTTATCAATTTGTAGAATCTTTGTTTTTCTGTAATTTTATGGAGTTTCAAGATAAAAGAATGTTATTGTTTCTGAATTTATTTTATTTTATTGCTTTAGCCCATTTTTGAATGATTGTAGATAAGCATGGCGACGATGATCACAAAGACACAAAGAAAATGACACATTTTGGAAATTTGCTTTCGTTAGACACGTATAACTGAAAACACAATATTAATTCCATTTTAAAAAAAAAACTACAAGGAAATACTCTAAATATCACAAAATTTTAGGCTCACGAATCGTTTCGTATCAATTTTTTTTGTTATGAAAAGTCTTCATAAACATAAAATTTGTGGTATATTGAGATTTGTATTGCCAATGTTGGAAACTAATAAAGCATAAATGTTGTATTCGTTTTCTGAAACAATGTTCAATGTTGTGATATAAGAAAATCTTCTTTTATTTTAGATATTTTAGATATAGACAAAAAAAGAAAGGAAAAGAAAGGAGAGATTCTCTCAAATTATTTTGATGTTTATAAGTATTTTTTATTTTTTTACCTTCCATTGTAACGGCTGGTCCTGTGAAGCATTAAATTTCATATGACTATAAAATCAAAAGAGAATCTACACCTTCCAATGTTAACAGAGTCATTTACTCTCTCATGCGTTAATTTCAAAGATCCTATTTCACCAATCACAAAACCTAACAAAAAGGATGCGACCAAGAAGATTATATATACTATTATTCTACCAAAATTATGCACAGTAGTACTACTCCTAATATATGTTCTATAGAATTTAAAGTTATTTAAATCATTTAATAAGTGAAGTTTGCACAAAAATATCTATACTTGTGAAACAAAAATAGACTATAGTTTTGTAAAGAAGAAGAAATCAAATTATTTATAGAAGAAAATAAAGGGGGTATATGTAGATTCCCTGTTTTCCGTAGACTAATGGGTACGATCGAACCCACTCATCTCACTATCATGATTTGTAATAAATGGTTATGATTCGATTGTCGGCACCAATTGAGAAAAAAGCAAAGGCTTAGCATTTTTTTAGGGGGGTTAAATTATCACTACTTGTTGTTTTGTAACTTTTCATTTCAATTTTTAATTTTGGTGATTAGGACAGCGTAGCTTTATTGTCGTCTTTTGCTTTTTAACCATTCGAAATAGTCTCACTTTGCCATATAATGTAATGGGGTCCTCCTAATGGAGATGATGAAGTGATTAGCTTAAAGAAATACATGAGAAAATGTAAAAAGCAATTAACATAATATATATTTTCCAAATGAATATTGCATGAAACCATATATGTTCATATAATAATATACTTGCGAAAAAAATAAAATAAAAATCACTGAAATCCATCTACCTTATGCACATTTTTTTTTTCTCCTTTTTCATTTTGGTCTTTTCTGTACCTTAAAATTTTGAAATTCTATGATATGATAAAAACAAAAAAAACAAACGGACGAAAATACCCCTCAGAAGTCTAGTTTAACTCTGTTCTGATGAAGACAAAAATATTAAAAACCTAAAAAAAATAGAGAAGAAGGGGACTAGCGAGGTCTTGCGTGAGCAGCACGAAGAGTAACTCCGTGCAAGAATTTGGTGAACCCTACGTAACTCAGCTTCCCGTCACTGCTTCTTACCCATTCTCTCAAGTGCCCATACGCAGACGCACCCACATTCAACTCCTGTATCGATAAACCCATCAGATTAAATTTCCGAAACCAAAACAGATTCTCTCTATGAATGAGGAAACTACAATTATATAACAAACATACCCTAGCTAGTTCTTCGATTGTGATCACTCGGTTTCCTTCGGTTTCAAAATGCTGGAAACCCGCGGTTGCAATCTCTTCCCAAGCTTCAACAGCTTCTAGTTGATGGATGCTAATTGCTGCTGCACAAAACTCTTCAAAATACATCTCCCTATACGCTAGAGATTCCATCTGCCAAACAGATGATCATTAGAAACCAAACTTATCGTTTCATCTTTTATTATCTATGTTAACTAACTCTCTTTTCTCACCGTTTGCAGAATTTCAGGAACCCTTGACTCTCTCATAGCGTCTGTTGCGTTTTGCATAAGCGCCTGCAAGGATTTGAGCTTATTAAAAGCTTTTTTAGTTAAGAAAATCAAGTTATCAGATGTCACCAAAAGGCTCCTTCATTCAGGTTAAGCACTTACCATCTTGAAGTTTTCGAGGGAGACGCTTCCATCTTTGTTTGGTCCCAAGAGCATGAACTGTGCTCTTAGATAGACAAGCTCGTTTTCTGTCAATGCTTTCGCTAGCGCCTGCATTCAATTATTCAACTTACAACTGCTTCAATATACTTCGGGAACTTTATGCCAAAAGAAAAGAGAAGGAAGACGATACCTTTAAAGCAGCACGTCTAAGAGGTGTCGCGTGCAAGTAGGCTTTGACCAGCTTATAGATCAGAATATCTAAAGGAATCACTCGACTATCATCTCGTAACCATGGATGAGCTGAAAATAAGACATAAAAAAAGTTCTGTAAGAATCACAAATATATGAACTCCAAAGTTGCAGTTAAATTGTAATATGTGTAAGAAAAAAACTCACTCAATGCTTGTACTGCAGACATTCGTTTCCTATAGTCTTTGTTGAGAAGTCGTTTCACAAATTCTTTACCTTCTGAAGAACAAGAAGGCCAAGGTATGTCATCATAGTTTGGTTCAGTTCTTAGCACTGTGCGAAAGATTCCAGATTCTGTCCGTGCCCAGAACGGGCGACTTCCACATAAGAGTATATATGTAATAACTCCAATACTCCATATATCAGCCTCAAGACTATATGATCTGTGTAGAACTTCTGGCGCAACATAATAAGCACTTCCAACAATATCATTTAGCCTTTCATCTGTATAGACGACGAGTTAAACAAAAAAAAAATCACGATTAGGCAGCGAAAAGAAAAGTAAAAGTATAGTGAGAATGCCTGAAAGTATGGCACTTCTTACCAGGTCTGATGAAGTCTGAGAGACCAAAATCAATAAGCTTCAAGTCTGAGTCTTCAGAGCTAGATGTAAATAGAAAATTCTGTTGAACAAGGTAATAAGAGTGTTTAGTAATCATGTGTACTGCTGCTAGTGCTAGTGGAGGTAGACAGGGAAAATTTCAGAAAAAGCAGACCTCTGGTTTCAAGTCCCTATGAACAACTCCTTGGAGATGACAAAATGAAACAACAGTTAGAATTTGCACGATAATAGCCTTTGCGTCTTCCTCTGGGTATTTCCCACTCCTAAAACAAGAGAGAATGCAATGTTTGAGCATAGATATGATTAAATGCTCAGCATTAAAATATGGAGACATAGCCAGAGAAAAACCTAAGATTGATCAGACATACCTCGCTAAAATTCTGTCCAAAAGTTCTCCACCCTCACACAACCTGGTCAAGCAGAACCAAACATGGAATAAGTAATTGGTTACAAAGCTATATTCCAAGAAGCGCAGTGCAGGTACTTGTAGCAATGTTACAGCTAAAACATTGAAGAAGAGATAACATATTGTAAAAATAGGAAAGAGACGTACTCCATGACAATGTATACATTATTGGCGTCCTCACATGCATCGTAGTATCTGATTAGATTTTTGTGTCCAGATAATGATTTCAGTAACTTCACCTCCCTGCGAACATCTTCAATTGCAATTGCTGTCGTCATCTGCCAAACAAAGAAAGATAATTCATTCAACAAATCATTTTTTTTTTGCTTGTTTGCTCAATGAGAAAGATAGTACAAGTGTCACCAAAATGTGTCAGACGAGCCTCATTACAAAGATAAGCAGACAAGTGAAGAGACAAATTCCTGAGCATTTGAATTTGATGCCCATACTTTAAAACATTATGTCTTAATGCAGACAAAAGGAATGCCAGGTTATGTTCTCCCCACCACGCAGCCAAACCGAGACTTCTCTATGTTTTCCAAATCATCTTTGTTTTTTAAAGATGGAACAGACAACAAGTATCACATGGAAAGACCATAACATTCATTCAAATCAACAGCTAAGTAATCAAAACGTAACCTAACTGCGAGGAGAACAAGCTTCACTACTAGAACAAATAAACGCTTAAAGAAGACAAGCTCATAAAACATTAGTACATGTAACTCACACTTCAGATTATTTTGATGGTCATCTTGTCCTAATGCAGACAAATCAACAAAAGTTCACATTTTGGTCTACACAACTCTCACTGCCAGACAAAAAGAATTTTCCTATCCAAAGAGACAACACTGTTTGTTTCTCTCAAGAGAATCTACTAGAAGAAAAAGACAATTCACTGCCCCCACAGCCATTATCCAAAACCCAAGAATCTTACTTTCAATAACGAAACCAGCAATGTAAGCATTACTCATTGCAGGTTTCAAAACCCTCCAATAGATTCTTGTAGCATCATCACCAATAAACAAAAATCACACAAAAGGTTATAACTCTACTCAAATACTCATAACACCAATGCCGTAATCCCAAAATCTTTTAAAAGGATGGGGAGAAATTATAAACCTTAGCCTTGGAGATAATCTTGACAGCAATAGGATGATCCTTAATGTCACCCTTCTTGCCACGACCAGAACAAGTATGACCAAAGTGCCCTCGACCCACTTCTTTCCCCAATTCATACTTAGCCCCAAAATTCTTGCCATAACCAAAGCTCTTATCAAGCGACTGTTCTGGCTCAGTGCCTCTCTCCTCAGGGATCGGACCTTCCTTAGGCTTCACTCCAAGCCTTTTGATCAAGGAAGCCTTAATGTGTTTAGCCGGAGAAGGCGGAGGGAAAGGCCGTCGGAAAAACCTCCTGGGAGTGGAGGTTCTCGCCGGAGAAGGAGAGACACCGGAGGGAAGAGGACTGGCTGATCCGTGAGGGAAAGGACTAGGCCAAGGACTCGGATTCGAAGACCTAGCAGGAGTGTTCTTAGCTCGTCCGTAATTAACCGGAGTAAAAGGCTGAATCTGATTCCCATCACCGGAGACTACATAAGTAGTCGTATTAGCTTCTTCTTCTTCACCATTCTGCTTACTCTGATTAACCTTCCCGTAACATTGCCCCATCTCCCACACCAAACACACAAAAAAAAAAAAAAAAAAAAAAANCTCAGGCTCAGTGCCTCTCTCCTCAGGGATCGGACCTTCCTTAGGCTTCACTCCAAGCCTTTTGATCAAGGAAGCCTTAATGTGTTTAGCCGGAGAAGGCGGAGGGAAAGGCCGTCGGAAAAACCTCCTCGGAGTGGAGGTTCTCGCCGGAGAAGGAGAAACACCGGAAGGAAGAGGACTGGCTGATCCGTGAGGGAAAGGACTAGGCCAAGGACTCGGATTCGAAGACCTAGCAGGAGTGTTCTTAGCTCGTCCGTAATTAGCCGGAGTAAAAGGCTGAATCTGATTCCCATCACCGGAGACTACATAAGTAGTCGTATTAGCTTCTTCTTCACCATTCTGCTTACCCTGATTAACCTTCCCGTAACATTGCCCCATCTCCCACACAAACACAAAATAAAAATCAAAACTTTCAGAAACAAAATTGATGCAACATAGAGCGAGTAACGGATCGGATCAAAAGGAAGAGAGATCTAAATTGGAAGAAAACGATAAACGTAAGAATGAGAAGAAGAAGAAGCAGAAGCAGAGACGACAAAACAAAGGTAAGAAGAAGAAGAAGAAGAAGAAGAAGAAGTGTTAAAAGAGACAAAAGAGAAACCAAAGTGACAGAGAGAGAGAACGGAACAGAACAGAACAGAACGGAACGGTGGTGTGTTTTTGCGTAGTAAAAGAACGACTAAGAACCGTCGGATTAAAATCTGAGATGTTGAAAATGGAAGGTGGAGATCTCGATGTTGTGAACCATTTAACTCGTTCTAGTATTCAACAACTACCTTCCGCTACTCCAGTATTATTATTTACTTCATTTCTTAATCCCTATTTTGTTTAATTTAATCATTTTCTTTTTGTCTTTATGTTTTTTTTTTTAATTTGTGAATTTTTTTACGTAGGTTGGGAGATTGGCTACGGAGTTTGTTGTATAATACAACTTGTATTCCTTAATTTTTTGTTTTTTAAACATCATATATATAAAGCAAATTATAATATTGGCGCGTAATTTCATAACCGTTTTTAAGTTTTAACACCAAATTTATCATATCCGTCTGATTTAGAAAAATAGTAATACTAACGATTTTATAATTGTGCATATAAATATTATCTACACTAATATCTACTTAAAGAAAATATAATAATGACATATAAATTACTTTTTAAGTAAAATAATCTATTAAATTATATCCAAAAAAAGGAATTGTATTGACAAGATATTGAGATTGGCTTCTTATTGATTTTTTTTTTTTTGTATTTTGGCAATTATACAAATGTTTTAGAAAAGTATACATTGGAATATATAGATATGTAAAACCATTAAATTTAGTTATTTTGACTATGTTATTTGGGGTAAAAGCATCTAAGAAATTAGTTTTACATATCAATATGAGTTTTTTTTTGGGTTCAACGTACCAATATGAGTTGGATAAACAAATTTTTATTTGTCCTTATGTCTTTTTCTTTTCTTATTATATGATAGTACAAGTTCTTTTGACGCTTCCCTTTTTCCTTTAAATGTTTTGTCTTTTGTTACTTTCTGAGTATTTTTTGCCGTTTCCTTATTTAAATTTGTAAGATATTTATCATTTTTATTTTTTTAAAAACTACTAAAACGGAGTTTATAAAGAAGGGTGGATTTGTTACCACCACGTGGCTTATTACTATTGGATGTAACTACAACGAGGTTTTTACACGTACGATTCTCACGACATCTTATAATGCGACCTGGTCGTCGGAGTATTTTATCCTACGTGGCAAGATCTTGACCGTACAGTAGAGTGCTTTTAAATGTAATTTATTTGCGATTAAACACAAGACGTGATTACAGCTTTTTCTCGAAATTGAAATTCTTTTGTACATCCTTCTAAATTACTATTATTTTTATCAAATTAATTATCAACGCTTTTTCAGGAAAAGTATTCATTTTTCGACATTAAAAAAGTTATGCTGTTGGAAAAAAATAAAAAATAATAATGTGTCTTATCTTTCAAGATAGTACAGTATCAATTAAATTAGTTCTATCTACAAACTTTCCTTCTTCGTCTTTGTGGAAAGATAATTTACATTGAAATTAATATTCTGTAGAATTGTATATAAATCTGACAGTATTAATTAGGCCTGGGCATTCGGTTAACCATTCGGTTTCGGTTCGGTTGTATTCGGTTTCGGTTATTTTGGATATAGTAATATAGTAACCATTTGGATATTTATGAAATTTCGGTTTAGTTCGGTTCGGTTTCTTTCGGTTCGGTTTCTTTCGGTTCGGTTTCGGTTTGGTTATTTAAATAAATAACCATAACTAACATAAATTATATTAACATTAACCAAATAAACCAAATATAACCAAAACTAACCGAATATAACCAAAATTAACCAAATATACAATAACAAAAATACAAAAAAGGGAAAAATATTGATTCAATTTTACAAAATAGTATTTAACTTTGTAAATTCAAAATAATAACATTTACATATATTGATTATTTAAAATATTTAATTGTTTTGAATCTAGAAATAATTTATATTTTAAGTTTATTTTATAGTTTTGCATAATATTAAGTATATAATATTTGATATCTTCTAGGTTTTCGGATATTTCGGTTAACCATTTAATTGTCGGTTCGGTTCGGTTCGGTTTCGGTTAGTTTGGATATAGATTTTTACTAACCATTCGGGTATTTGAAGAATTTCGGTTCGGTTCGGTTTAGTTTTTTTCGGTTCGGTTTCGGTCGGTTATTTGGTTATCGGTTATTTTGCCCAGCCCTAGTATTAATTTTCTGTGATTGTGTTTTTACTTAACGTTTTTAAAAAGAGGTTATCGTATCATATCCTTCATCTCTACCATTTCTGCTTGATTTTGTGGTTCCTAGCTAAAAATAGTGTGACAATAAATCCAATCATAAAATTAAATTATACTATTGGTAATTTAATTGGTAAAGCGACGTCTATAACGAGACTTAACACAAACATTACTATCAAGTATCAAGTAGGTAAGAGGCAGCTTATCTTTGAATTTATTTTGACAGATAAAGCTCGAAATAAATTAGTATAACCAAAATTAAAACCATTAAACGTTTTAGAAGTAACCATTTGTTTGTATCCGCAGAAAAAAAAAATACAGAATAATTTTACATCAATAGTTGTCCATAACGCCGAACCATAGTATAATTTCTAATATGTCAAATTTTCTAACATGTAAAATTATAAAGAAATAAAATAAATGTAAATGGGAAATTGAATCCACCTAAATAATAAGTCGGAATAAACCATCCAATTAGGCCGCACTAAAATATTGAACCGACTTAAAGTTAGTCCAACAACATCGCACTTGTTTTAATTTTAATTTGTATTTTATATAAAAAGTCAAGACTAACATTAGAGGTCGACAAATATGAAGAACGGTAGAGAAGAAAGTAACATCTTAATACTATTTTCTGTAGAAATTTTGCTAAAAAAAAAAAAGTACTAACTACCTTCATGTGATATCAGGGCATCATTGATGGGACAACTTTTTTTTGTGTTCTTAGATTAAATATATAGTGAAAATAATGTTAGATTAGTTGTTAAAATCATAGGTAAAAAAAATAGGAGAACTAATTATGGTGTTTTAGAATAAAGATATAGTGAAATAATATTTTTAAACATATTATAAATTATAAAAACTTATAAAATAACATTTAAATTGCTTACTTATATAAAAGCAATTGTATACTTATAAATTAATATAATATTCTTAAACATATTACAAATTATAAAAACTTATAAAATAACATTTAAATTGCTNATTGTCGGTTCGGTTCGGTTCGGTTTCGGTTAGTTTGGATATAGATTTTTACTAACCATTCGGGTATTTGAAGAATTTCGGTTCGGTTCGGTTTAGTTTTTTTCGGTTCGGTTTCGGTCGGTTATTTGGTTATCGGTTATTTTGCCCAGCCCTAGTATTAATTTTCTGTGATTGTGTTTTTACTTAACGTTTTTAAAAAGAGGTTATCGTATCATATCCTTCATCTCTACCATTTCTGCTTGATTTTGTGGTTCCTAGCTAAAAATAGTGTGACAATAAATCCAATCATAAAATTAAATTATACTATTGGTAATTTAATTGGTAAAGCGACGTCTATAACGAGACTTAACACAAACATTACTATCAAGTATCAAGTAGGTAAGAGGCAGCTTATCTTTGAATTTATTTTGACAGATAAAGCTCGAAATAAATTAGTATAACCAAAATTAAAACCATTAAACGTTTTAGAAGTAACCATTTGTTTGTATCCGCAGAAAAAAAAAATACAGAATAATTTTACATCAATAGTTGTCCATAACGCCGAACCATAGTATAATTTCTAATATGTCAAATTTTCTAACATGTAAAATTATAAAGAAATAAAATAAATGTAAATGGGAAATTGAATCCACCTAAATAATAAGTCGGAATAAACCATCCAATTAGGCCGCACTAAAATATTGAACCGACTTAAAGTTAGTCCAACAACATCGCNTATAAATGAAATATTTTGTTTTTTCCAAAAAATCTCGTCCAATCACATGAAGCCACATCAAATAAGAACTGAGCTTAAATCAGTTCTACATAAAAAACTAAAAAAAGTGTTCTAAACCACTATTTATTATTTTTATAATTTTTTTGGGTTTAAAACACGAAAGGTGTTCTCCCATTAATGATGGCATAGCGTATGTTTCAAGAACTCTACGTTTGGATTTATGTCCAATGGTCAACGGTTATTCGTTTNTGTATTTTATATAAAAAGTCAAGACTAACATTAGAGGTCGACAAATATGAAGAACGGTAGAGAAGAAAGTAACATCTTAATACTATTTTCTGTAGAAATTTTGCTAAAAAAAAAAAAGTACTAACTACCTTCATGTGATATCAGGGCATCATTGATGGGACAACTTTTTTTTGTGTTCTTAGATTAAATATATAGTGAAAATAATGTTAGNCGTCAGTAGTTTAAATAGTGACATGTGGTCTTAAAAAAACATATATTTAAATCCGCCAATCAAATATACTCTTTAGTTGAGTAAAATGACACAATATTCCCTTTCAATTTTTTTAAAATTAATTCGTTGATTAAAAAAAAAATTAGAAACAAAAATTGTCGTTAACGTTGAAATTAAAATCACCAGGACTCAGGTCAAACATCTACGAACCTAGATAATTTAGCTACACATATATAATGTTGACGGGTTCAATTGTTCAATAGCCTATATAAAATCGGTGCCAGAACCTACATAACCAGCCCAATACATTTAAGCCCAGTGTGTCGTTTACGAATTATTCTGTGTATAAAGGCCGAAATGGGTCCAATGTCAACCCGTTTCCAGGCCTAATTCTCAATGAACCAACTTCCAGAAATATCATATCTACAATTTAAGTTTAAACTTTTCGATAAACACGATTGATATTCATAAACACAACAATTTGAGACCACAATTCCCACTAAGAAAATATTACTATAATACGCACAATTTTTGTATGAATTTCCTAGTCAGGTACGGGTAGGATCTGATTAGATCTTGGGTTTTTTTTTCTGAATTTATAATAATTAAATTAGAAATATTGAAAGCATGAGTATTATAATTGGTCAGTTGTAGCTTAAGGACTAAATCAAACGAAACACTGAATGAAAAGGCCACTTGTCTTCTCTAGACAGTAGACACTATAGTTGGTGTGGTTTCGGTTAAAGTCGTTGCCACAACACCTAAATCTAGTGACGAAACAAATTAAGAACCAAAGAGTAACTTTGAAGCTAACATTATTAAACAACCATACGAATATGTGTCAATATCACTATCTATATATAAACTTCATAATTATTAGAATCCGTTTTCTATACATACATGCGTACGTGTATGTTGTTGCATTGTTGTTTATTGTTTATTTTTATTTAAAATAATTAAATTATTTTATACTTTTGCTTCTTGCAGAAGCATGCAGTCGAAACATTTGGACCGGCGTTTTTTGGAGTTGTTGGATTGTTGGAATCATGTGAAAATTTCAGCATACGCATATACATTATACCTATATTTTATTGTGTGTTTTGTTTTTTTTTTACTTATTTTTCGTCTATTTTTTTGGTTAAAGCTAAAATCTTTCTTTTCATTTTGGATCATTCAGTAGCTCAGAGTGTAACTTAAGAGCTATAACCTTTTTTCCGTAATTTCTTCACATGGAATCACGATCTGAGACCGTAAAACTATGCATAGCTATAAATTCTCTTACTATCTGAATTTTGTAAACTGATATTCACAGAAATCCAAATAATGTACGGATCCATGATGAATTGATGATAATAAGTCAATTAATACATTCACACTAGCTATAAGAAAGTCAATAATTTGGTTTACTGAAAAAAATAGATAATATATCGTATACAAAAAAATACCTATTATAAAAACAGACCATTACGACAAAAATCTGCCGAATATGTTTTTCGATCTTATATACAAAATTCACTGATGCGTTATTTGTTTGTCGATTTTCATAATTAACAAATGGTGTCGGATCACTTGAAATGCACTCTTCGATGTGTGCATCCAGCCAAATCTGGCCATAATTTAATTAATGAATTGTTATATTAGCGTTTGTTTACTATCTAAGTTTTTGTTTCTTATATTGGCATCCTAACTTAAAAATGGAATGATTACAACAAACAAAATATAAATGATAGTATTTTATTAGTTACATTTTGGCTTTTATCATTAAAATGGCTAAACCCATCAGCATACATGTTTTATTTGTCGCTAAGTATCAAAGCCATCTTTGGTCATAGATTCCGCGCATGCATTTTTATAACTCCACTAACCATCTCAATATTTTATTTCCCTGCTATAATTTGATCTCTTTGACCAATAACCTTAGATATACCTTAACTTCCTAAATATACACATATTGATCACATTTATTTATACAAATATTCTCAAAACTTAATTAAAAATGACTGTACATGGAATAACACAGATGGTTAGCGAGTATTGTATATATTTGTATATCACTGCATTCTGTTTTTTTAATAATAGATGTTTTGGAAAAGAAAAAATATCAAAAAATACAAATGTATATATTTGTATGCAAATTTTGTATAACATTCTATTTCAGAGTGAGTATTGTAGATCTCATCTTACTGCAATAATTTCCAACACACTACTGCAATGCATGAGATGCGGTTGTTAAAAATGACATTTAACATTAGTTATTGCTCTTAAAAGTAAAAAGTTTTTTTAAGTGGCAAACATTTGTCCGCCTCGACGGGAATGATTAAAACATTTTTAAATAATCACAAAAACAAAAACTGCACTGTTGCTTTTCCTAAAGAAACTTTATGCTAAATTTAAAATTTTATATTGTAAAAGTGACAATTAACAAGGTAACACACGCTGAGAAGTGAAAAACCAGTAGAGGTATATTAAATTCGGTTAAGGAAATGAAGTTTGATTTTTAACCAATATGTACTGATGTAGTAGTAAGACTAAAGAGAAGATAACATCAAATCTATAGTAGGAAGATTAGGGTAATAAATTACTAATTCCTTCCATATACGTAGTAACATATACAGGAGCCATCACGTGAAGCGTCGGATTGTTTGTTATAATGTCTTCATCGTACGGCAAACGCGATGAATTGAAACAGAAGACATCACGTGAACCACTGCCCATTTAATGCGAATCGTTAACTATATGGTCTCGAATTTTATTTTATTTTCTAACCAAAAGAATACTAATACTGTATCTTCTACGGCGCAATTAATTACTCTCTAAATAATTGTAGCCTCTTGATAATAAATGAGCAGCTGGATTGGACTTAATTTGGAGAAGAAAGCAATCATTCATGACCTACATAAATTAAAACCGAAAACGATGACTAGTTTATCATTTAGAATGATAAACAAGAATTATTTTGATAGGATTTAGTAGTCTAATTATGAAAAGAAAAAGATTATACCAATAATGCTGATATCGAATAAACACAGCACGATCGTTTTACAATAATCTACAACTAAACAAATAAATAACGCGTTTGTTTTTTTATCTTGAGCTATATATAGAAGCACGACTTGAGCTATCTCTATATGAGTATTATAAAATATGTTGTCACTGAGGGTTTACTAGATTAGTAGATTGTACGAAGAAAAACACAAAATAATTAAACCTTCATTTTTTATATTACCTTCATATAATTTAACTTAGCGGATCATGAAAGTTAGAATCAATACGATACAAAATGTTTTGTAGTGTATTTGACATGATAAAAGAACCAATGCACATGTAACCATGTGATAACGTATTCCGAAAACAAAAAATAGCCAAGACACTACAGCGAAGTCTTCCTTTGTGATGTCGAGTTACATACGTCGCCCCCACTTAACAACGACGTCGTATAGGTTTAATCATTAATGATGCTTTAATTTATAATCAATCGAACAAAAAAAAAATACTGTATGTATATACCATATATATACGTTCTAATTGGTAAAAAAAAAAAAAAAAAAAAAAAGCCGAAAGGGAAGAAACCTAATCTTAACATGACTCGCAGAGGCTCTCGAGCGTTAGAAACAAATTACTTAACCCTTAACAATGTCAATATAAAACAAAAATCAAAGAAAGCTCCAAAAAATAACACTGACTCGTATGTCCCCCATTCTTACTTGTCAGTTGTCACCCATCTCATCTAATCATCTCCTAGGCAGCGTCACGAGCCGACTACTAAACTAGTAGTATAACCTAATCTTATCATGAGACATTTCTATTTTATCTTTAAATTCATTTTTTTTTCACCGCAGTAAATTTACTTCATATAAGTTGATATCATTTTCATTTACGTCTCCGTCACTCTTTCTCCCTATCCACTAAACACAGATCCCAAAAAAGAAAACATAGTGAGAAAAATAAAATAGAAAGAATCGTCCCTTTGTTTCCACGCAATTATATCTGTAAAATTTTTCCTTCGTTTTGCTCACATTTTCTTTCTCACCGAACAATCTCTTATATCTCTCTATCTCTTTTTCTTTCTCTCACATTCAAAGCTTCTTCTTCTTCTTCTTCTTACCTCTACAATTAATTACCATTACATTCTCTCATATTTCTCCCTTACAAGAAAACAAACGATGACAAACTTTTCCCGGTCCAAATCCACAGGAACTATCGGGTTTAAACCGAGCCGACCCGGTCCAGACATATACGAGAACATCCACAAGAACTATGAAGGCGAGTACGAAGAAGAAGAACATAGCACTACGAGCACAGACTACTACGACGCTTCGACGCCGTTGAGCTCACACGCGTCAAGATCCGGGAACGGATCCGCGGGGTCGGGTCAGCTAACGATCGTAGACCTTCTTGCGGCGGTTCTAAGGAAGTCGCTGGTGATGTCGTGCACCATGGAGAGAAGGGACGATGACGTGGCGGCAGCGTCGTCTATGGATATAGGTTGGCCGACGGAGGTTAAGCACGTGAGTCACGTGACTTTTGACCGGTTTAATGGTTTTCTCGGTCTTCCTTCTGAGCTCGAACCGGAGGTTCCTCCTCGAGCTCCTAGCGCCAGGTCCGTTGTTAATTAATTTAATTATTGCCACGACTAGATTAGTATATATTTACATTTTAATTCTGAGGTTATGAATGAGGGGTACAGTATTATTGCATGTTTTTTTTTTTGCTCTTCAATAAATTAGTAAGAAAGGAGAAATTAAATAAATATATTTCATAGCTGGATATCTGTATGGCATGTTACTGTGTTGGATAGAATCATTAAGATGGTTGCTTGTTTGGATTTAAATGCATGATTACGACACTCTCGTTTCCTCACAGAAGAAGATTCTCTTTTTGTTTTTCTATATAAAAGATCTATATATTTAAGAACCATTTTATTCTAACCCACACAAACAATATGAAAACATTTAAGTTTCTAACCTTTTGGTTGAAAAAACAGTATGAAACTATTTAGACATAAAGATTGGTCTTTAAACAACTTATGGCCTGAAGGAGTGGTGATTGAGTGACTCATGGGGCTCTAAACTTGATTAGAATAATTTGGGATCTACCACGATTACACAACAACTTTGGTTTAAAAAAAGAAAAATTTGTAACCAGACTGGTTTAAAAAAAGGAACTTTTTTGTTTGTTTGTTTGTAAAATCGACTTTTCCGTGGATGCTGGACTTGTGAAGTAAAAGACTGATTAATTCTGATTAAAACTTGTGAGGTCATTTTACTAAGTTGGTTACTATATCATGATCGGTTTTTAATTTCTAATTATTGATTGAGCGTATGGGTTTCTCTTGATTCATTTATATAAGTAAAGTATGGGTTTTTTACATATAATCAAACTTATTGGTTTACACTTTAAACCAGACTAGTTTGTCTTTATAAGTAATTTTTTTTTTTTTTTTTTTTTTTTTTTTTTTTTTTTTTTTTTTTTTTTTTTTTTTTTTTTTNAGTCAATGCAATGCTCATACGACGACAGAGGAAACAGTGTCCCAACAATCCTCCTCAGGATGCAAAAACGTCTATACACTGAAGGAGGTCTTAGAGTAAAGTTTCCACCCTCTTCTGTTTTGTGAAACTTTTGGATTATTCTGGAATTAAAAGAGTTCATGATAAAATGTGTGATTGTTTGTTACCTTAAGGCAGAAGGAATATTCCGAATAAATCCAGACAACGGCAAAGAAGAGCATGTCCGGAGGCAGCTAAACCGCGGTGTGATACCACGTGGAATTGACGTTCATTGCTTGGCTGGTTTAATAAAGGTGTGTTAAGAAACGTTTTTTTAGTTAGTTTCTATGACATTTTAAGTGTTCAAAGAAGTTGATAATTTTTTTTCGGTTTTTGGATTGAATCAGGCTTGGTTTAGGGAGTTACCTACAGGAGTGCTTGATGTGTTGACACCAGAGCAAGTGATGAGGTGTAACACAGAGGATGATTGTAGCCGGCTTGTGACTCTACTTCCTCCGGTTGAATCTGCGCTTCTCGACTGGGCCATCGGTCTAATGGCTGATGTTGTGGAGCATGAACAGTTCAACAAAATGAATGCTCGCAATGTAGCCATGGTCTTTGCCCCAAACATGACTCAAGTCAGTAATATTTCTTTTAACGAAGGCTTTGTTACTTTGCTTATAGCTTTTGATTCTCATGAACATCTTTTTGATATTGTAGATGGCAGATCCTTTAACTGCACTGATCCATGCGGTGCAAGTGATGAACTTTCTAAAGACTTTAATCTTAATGAACCTCAAAGAGAGGGAAAACGCAGACGCGAAAGCAAGGTGGCTAGAGAAACAAACATCTGATCCATCAGAAGAATGGGAATCACAACACTCTGAGATATTAAGCCCTGAGAAACCCAACAATAATAACCCTAAGTTCTTGAGAGTGGCTACTCTCTGTAGGTTAGAGGCTGACAATGAAGAAGAGTTTTGGAACGTGAAGAAGAGAAACGATAACGAAGCTGTTTTAGATGCTTCGTCGGGTAATAAAAACATCGGACCAGTACAGAAGCTGAGTAAGCATCCATTGTTTCAGTTAAGCAAATCCACGAAGAAAACTTTTGTAAGTAATCGAGATGAAGGAAGAAAAGGACGAGAAGCTTGGGGTTCACGTCTCTCTTCTTTGCCGTGGTAAAATTTTCTTACCTCACTTTTAATGTTACCTGTGTTTTTTGAAGAGTGTAAAAAATATTGTGAAATATGATTATAGGTGTTAGTTGTTTGAAATAGGGATAAATTTCTATCCAAACAATTCAGAAGTGGAAACAAGTGTAACCGAGTTCTATTATATTAGAGAAAACTCATACTCTATTTACAAGAAAAACAGAGTTATTCACTACTCCAACAACAGAGTCAAAACAAAGTCGTCGTCTCTGTTCTTATTAGCTAATTTTAAAGAGTCTTCTTCTAGTAAACAAAGTTCAGGAAGATCATATTATCATAAAAAGGTTTATATGAGAAATTTGACCACTAGACTGGCTAGTATCAAAATGTTTTGGGTAATTAAGTCCCAATCATAGATCTTGTAATCCGTGTCAATTCATATCATGAGATTCTGAAAACAAATAACTAAGAGCAAATTAAATTCAACATTTAGTCACAAAGATTGTTGCATGAATTATACTATATTCATGCATTTATTCTCCAATTCTT
Source organism: Camelina sativa (assembly GCF_000633955.1). Taxonomy (NCBI): domain Eukaryota; kingdom Viridiplantae; phylum Streptophyta; class Magnoliopsida; order Brassicales; family Brassicaceae; genus Camelina; species Camelina sativa. The sequence continues at coordinate 29,487,554 of NC_025688.1, forward strand.
CTTACAAACCTATTCATCCTTCTTAAATTCAACATTAGAATCTTCAAATTAGACTTTTATTGATGTGAAACTAGTATTATGGACCAGAGTTTTCTTTGACATTTTTCCTCATGTTTCAACTTGAAGGCAGTTTCACTATACCACCACAGTAGAAATCATTTTCAGCAACAAGTATTCAAAAAATAAAATTTAAAAGGAGAAAAAAATTAATGGCATTTTTCGTCATGGTGATAATGAAATAGATCAAATTCAGAGAGACCTTTAAAATTTTGAAATAGTGAATCAAATAAAATACAAGCGATAGTATATCCTCGTTCGTCCATGTGAAAATGCTTTATTACAGTTATTGGGTATCAATGAATAAAAACTAGGAAATATATTCGTAGGTCCCTCACACTATGATAAGAGTCAGTCATCTACTTACTTTGTCACTATCAGAAGTCGAATTACATTAAAATCGGACAGTAACCTTCTTCTTCTTTTGGTCATGTAGAAAAATCTAAGCTAATTACTACCAGTTAGCAGGGAACATTTGAATGCTAAGTACAGTTATGCTTCTTTTTCTATACCTATCCTTCATCTTTCTTTCTTTCTTTCTTTCTTTCTTTTTTATTCCCCTCACATTTGAGTCTTAACAAAAAAATCTTTAATCATAATCTAAACTAAAGAGAGTACATCTTTATCAAATAAAAAATAAAAAAAACTAAAGAGAGTACATGAGTGTTTGGCTAGTGGTGAACGTCATGCCTTTCCAAATTAAAGGATCGAATAGTCTGGATCCCCCCTTGTTTGAGTTTTTTGGTTGAGAGGAACTTTAAACGAAGTTTTGGTGGAAGTATTTGAAAAGTCGAAAATGTTAAGTATAGACTCAAATAGTACAACGATACAATCAATGCACATCAGAACTAATGAAACACACAGAACAAATACAGCATAACAAATATTGAATGCATCCTGACTTAGTGCTAGCCACATAATTATAAATGTGGTTACAGCCAGCTAAGTTTGATGTTTTGAACATGAACGATGGGGTAACATCCAGAGTTCTGTGTGGATCTTCATAACTCATAAGCACAATAGCTGTTGGTGAAAGTGCATGGCGGCTTATCATATATTGTTCTGTGTGGATCTCCGAAATGCATATGCTGAGAATGAGCATCATGCATTGCATAGTGTTAGAGACGGTCTTCCAGAGCCCAAGACCCGCTATGTAGAAGCAGTTCAATGGGTTGAAAATATCTGCATATATGGCTAAATTCAATATGAAATGTCGTATATATAGCATTTACTTACATATCTAATTTTTATCAATTACAATGAGAGTTCGTACATATATTGGATACAACAATATCCTGCTGCGAAATAATTGTGACTTTATACGTAGTTTTTGATAAATTAAATGGCCCAACTAACACACCAGAAGCGTACGAGTACACTGTCTCAATATTTGTTCGTCACTGGTCCACTTCCAACTTGGCCAGCCACTGACCACTTCAACTACAATTTAAAATGGACTGACATATCTCCAACCAAACACTGACCCGTAATAAATTATACCTATTTTTGAAGTCTTTTCTCTTTTCTACTTTCCTCTTTTGGATTCATTAATTAACTACATAAATCAGTTTGAGGAAGATCACATGATTCTAATACTCCATGCGAAATTAATTAGTTAATTAATGGTATGTAAGTGTACAACCGGTGTGGTGCATCTATGCAAAACAATCATACCACAAATAATTGGTATACATGTTTGGTAATAAATATGTTAACAATTACTATGGTGAAAATGTATAAATAGTGAATTGAGATAACTTTAAACTCGTGATCAAACCTATTTTTATTTTCATTGTTTGAAATGGTTCGATTCATATGTTCTTGTACGTACCACAATAATTTTTTTACACCAAGCACAAAAGACGACCATATTTCAAAAGGTGCGTTCACCTATTTGTACAACTTGCGGAAAAGATAAGATATAAGATGCAGACCGCGTTTTCCGCGGTACAAACGCCTTAACGCCAACACTATTCATATCCTAGAACCTAGATGTATTGATTACGCTGCTTATAAATTAAAACCCACCCAGTGACCAATTGTTTCTCATATGTGCATTGCAATGGCAGATTTTAAGCATCTTTTGCTCATTATTATCCTCTTGTCTCTCTTTGAGCTTGATCTACTTCAATTTCACCATAACTTCTTCTCTTCTTTTCCGGTCAAGATCAGCTTACTCATCATATCCATCTTCTTCTATGTCTACTCAACCACCCGGTCTAAACCGATTTACCTCGTAGATTTCTCATGTCACCAACCCACGGACTCTTGCAAAATCTCATCCGAAACGTTCTTCAACATGGCCAAAGGCGCTCAACTCTACACCGATGAAACAATCCACTTCATGACGAGGATACTAAACCGGTCCGGTTTAGGAGAGGATACGTACGCCCCACGTTGCATGTTAACCTCTCCACCAACTCCATCAATGTTCGAGGCTAGACATGAAGCCGAACTAGTCATCTTCGGAGCTCTTAACTCACTATTCAAGAAAACCGGAGTCGAACCGAGAGAAGTCGGAATCTTCATTGTAAACTGCAGCTTGTTTAACCCTAACCCATCACTCTCGTCCATGATCGTAAACCGCTACAAGCTCAAAACCAACGTCAAAACCTACAATCTCTCCGGTATGGGATGCAGCGCCGGTGCAATCTCCGTCGATCTCGCCACAAATCTACTTAAAGCAAACCCTAATACCTATGCAGTCATTGTTAGCACCGAGAACATGACTTTAAGCATGTATCGAGGTAACGACCGGTCAATGTTAGTTCCTAACTGTCTATTTCGGGTAGGTGGCGCTGCGGTTATGCTCTCCAACCGAAGCCAAGACCGAGTCCGGTCAAAGTACGAGTTGACTCAACTCGTAAGGACTCACAAAGGCGCTAGCGATAAACATTACACTTGTGCTGACCAAAAAGAAGATGATAAAGGTATCGTTGGAGTCTCACTCTCTAAAGAACTAACAGTTGTTGCTGGTGACACGTTAAAGACGAATCTAACTGCACTTGGTCCGCTCGTTCTGCCTTTATATGAAAAGCTCCGGTTTGTTCTCTTCATGGTAAAGAGCAAGCTTTTCCGTTTAAAGGTTAGTCCATA
>NC_025688.1:29491463-29508476 GCF_000633955.1 Camelina sativa
GTTATGCTCTCCAACCGAAGCCAAGACCGAGTCCGGTCAAAGTACGAGTTGACTCAACTCGTAAGGACTCACAAAGGCGCTAGCGATAAACATTACACTTGTGCTGACCAAAAAGAAGATGATAAAGGTATCGTTGGAGTCTCACTCTCTAAAGAACTAACCGTTGTTGCTGGTGACACGTTAAAGACGAATCTAACTGCACTTGGTCCGCTCGTTCTGCCTTTATATGAAAAGCTCCGGTTTGTTCTCTTCATGGTAAAGAGCAAGCTTTTCCGTTTAAAGGTTAGTCCATACGTTCCGGATTTTAAACTATGTTTCGAGCATTTCTGTATTCACGCCGGAGGTAGAGCGTTACTTGACGCGGTTGAAAAAGGTCTTGGACTTAGTGAGCATGATCTTGAGCCGTCTCGGATGACTTTGCACCGCTTTGGAAACACTTCAAGCTCGTCGCTCTGGTACGAACTTGCTTACGTGGAGGCTAAGTGTCGCGTCAAGAGAGGAGATCGGATTTGGCAGTTGGCATTTGGCTCTGGTTTTAAATGTAATAGTATCGTGTGGAAAGCGTTGAGAACGATTCCGGCGAGCGAGTCACTGGTAGGTAACCCGTGGGGTGACTCGGTTCATAAATATCCGGTTCACGTGACATAGTACGTGTGAAGTCATATGACAAGGTATCATAGTTCAACTATATATATCTACCTTTCTATAAGATTGCACCTCTTTAATGTTACCCTGAAATAATGTATAAGACGAGATATCGTCAAAAATTTGCTACGTGTTTATTTAATTTTGAAAGAGACGACTTTTCTTTGATTTTGCCTAATCGGTCTATTCTCTAGTTTAATAATAACAAAAAAAAAAAAAAACTTCTTATTGGGCTATCATTCTGTTTAAGGCGGTTCAATTTAATGGGCCAATTTTAGCCCAATAAGCTACTGATTAGTATGTGTGGACTCGATTCTCTCCACCATTGCGGAAAAAGAAAAATTAAAATCGGAGTTACTATGTGGACCGTGAAACCTGCGGCGATGCCGGTTCAATTACTCAGGGGACGAACCGGAGCAGCCATCGTCGGCTCTTCACAGCCTCCGCCGCGTAATTACGAAGGAATCCACCGTCGATTCGTTAACATCCCGACGAAATCGCAAACTCCTGAATCCGAATCCATCGGCGGATTAGGCAAAAATATCCTCCTCCGCACCGGCGATTCAAACCCTAGTAAACCGATTCCGAAGGAGATTAGTGGATCAGACGTGCTCTGGGCGATTCAGAGAGCGACGGCTCAGAAGAAGAGAACGAACGCCGGTAAGAAGAAGAAGTTGATAAGAAGAGGTGTGGAGCTATCATCCTCTGCGGGCGAGTCCACCGGAGATAACGGTGTTGATTACAGTAACGTGACGCCGTTAAGGATCAACAGTGATTGGGGTCACAGATTAGTCGAATTCGAGAAGCTTCTCAATGAGTTTCAAAACACTCAACTTTGACTTTGACTTTTTTAATTATATGTATATTTTTCATCTTGTGTTAAAAAAGTTACAGTATGTAAAATTATCTAGTCTCTTTGTAAACTTACATTATTTACATGATGTGTACAAACTCTAGCGTCTTTGTACACTTTTCCTGGTCGACAAAAATAGCCTTTGGTCGGAGCACAATGAGCATCCTCCGAGCATATACACAAACCCTCCACTGCACACCCATCTTTTACTATCGTCGTGTTTCCTTTGATCCCTAGGATCTGATCCGTCCACTCGCTCGAGAATAAACCATTAGGATTAGGGATGTTAATAATGGGTTAAAACCCGATGGGTACCCGAAACCCGTTTAAAATGTAGAGCTTTCGGACCTGTTTTTCAATCAGGAAAAAATGGGTAAAAAACGGGCGGGTACCCGAAATCTTGTAATCTTACACGGGTTTACCCTATAAGACTATGGGTACCCATTAGGTTTTTTAAAAAAAGATCTTTTTACTAAAACGACACCGTTTCGCAATAACCCTAGTCTAATTGCTTCTATCGAATTGGTTCTAATCAGAGAGTGTTCACGTCAGCGAAGTTGTGGTCTTCATTGGTTTCAAATTCAATCTTCGGACAGAGCTTCTCGTGACCCTCTCATCACCTCCGAAGCAGGTACAAATCCTCTTTGATTTTCATTTTCTAGGTTGGTTTTAAATTACAGCCTTTGATTGTGGGTGGAATCAAGTTTCAATTTTGAATTAGCTTTAAGCTTTGATCTGTTTATATAATTTATGGTTCGAAGCTTTGAACTGTCTATATAATTTCTGGGTTCGAAGCTTGTTTGATGTGTTTGATGTGTGAGTGGTTGATCCTTTTGGTGTTACATACTTGGAATAGGAACAAGTCTTATTCGTTTTTGTGTTTTTGTGTCTTATCGAGTCAGTCTTAGAGTTAAGGTTAGTGATCTTAAGAGTCACTTTAGAGCAGTATAAGTCACAACATCCTTCTTACGCATCATGATCTAAGTTTATCTTGTTCGTAAATTAGTTGGTTTGGTTGATATGTTATAGAATGAGAAAAACTCGAAATGCTGAGCATTTTTTTCTTTTCTTTTCTTTATAGAATGGATTCACAATCATTGAAGACAATGGCAACTTTAAATGCTGAGGATGAATATCATGCAATGAATGAAGATGGCCAAGAGGCTGAAACTCAAGGAGGAGCACAAAGTGAAACGCATCCTACTCAAGAGACTACTACAGACCAAACGGTATTTAACTCTAATAAACGCTTAAAGTCTGATGTTTGGAAAGAGTTTATACCAGTAGAAGGACTAGGAACAGATGGTAAACATAGAGGTCGTTGCATTCACTGTAATAAGAAGATGATTGTAGAAATTAGTCAAGGAACATCATCTGTTAAACGTCATTTAGCTATTTGTCTAAAGAGACCTCCAGAGCTGAGTAAAAAAAGTGAGTATGATCAGAAAGTAGATCGTGAAATGGTTACTGAAATTATTGTATACCATGATATGCCTTTCCGTTATGTTGAATATGAGAAAGTGAGAGCTAGAGATAAGTATTTGAATCCAAACTGTCAGCCGATATGTAGACAAACTGCTGGGAATGATGTGTTTAAGAGGTATGAATTGGAAAAAGAAAAGGTGAAAAAGATCTTTGCAGGATTCAAAAGAAGAGTATCTTGTACAGCTGATTTGTGGACAGCTCGTGGCATTCTCACTGGCTATATTTGTTTGACCGCCCATTATGTTGATGATGAGTGGAGGTTGAACAACAAGATTCTAGCATTCTGTGAAATGAAACCTCCATATACAAGTGAAGAATTAGCTAATAAAATTCTTAGTTGTTTGAAGGAGTGGGGTTTAGAAAAGAAGATTTTCTCTTTAACTTTGGATAATGCTAAGAATAATGACAGTATGCAGAAGATCCTTAAGCATCGTCTTCAGATGATTAATGGTAATGGATTGTTGTGTGATGGGAAGTTTTTTCATGTCAGATGTTGTGCTCATGTGTTGAATCTTATTGTGTCAGAAGGTTTATCAGTAGCTACTGATTTATTGGAAAATATTAGAGAGAGTGTTAGGTTTGTCAAACTATCTACTTCTAGGAGAGAAGCATTTGCCGCATGTGTTGAGAGTGTAGGGATTATAAGTGGTGCTGGATTATCTCTAGATGTCCCTACACGTTGGAACTCAACATATGATATGCTTGCCAGAGCTTTAAAGTTTTGCAAGGCATTTGTTAGTCTAAAAGAATGTGACAGAAATTACAAGTCATTGCCTTCCGAGGATGAGTGGGACCGTGGAGAGAAAATTTGTGACATCTTGAAGCCATTTAGTACCATCACTACTTATTTCTCAGGTGTCAAATATCCTACATCGAATGTGTATTTTCTGCAAGTTTGGAAAATTGAGCGTCTTTTGAAGAACTATGCAGTTTGTGGTGATTTTAGAGTAGAAGAGATGGCTAGGAAGATGCAGTTGAAGTTTGATAAATATTGGGATCAGTACAGTATCATTCCAGCCTGGAGAGCTTGGTTTTCCACAAGGGTCTGTGGAGGTTCACAATGATTCTCAGAGTGTTATTGCTCTGGCTAAGAACTCTGTTCATCATGAGAGGACTAAACATATTGATATACATTTACACTTTATGAGAGACATTGTGAGTGAAGGTTTGGTCAGGTTGGTAAAGATTGCAAGTGAGTGCAATCCGGCGGATATTTTCACCAAGGTAGTACCGGTGGATAAGTTTCAAGGAGCACTGAAGATGCTCCGGGTAACCGATGACTGAGCGGTGAAGTTCAGGTACCAGATGGAATCCAAGGACTAGATTGAAGCTCGAAGACTACCAAAGTCTAGGTGGAAAATTGAAAGAAGTGACTCCGATATTCTTCAGGAATGGCTAAGTATGAAAAAGTCTCTCGGTGGAAGAGAGGGTTACACAGCTCAAGTAAGAATAGCAGCACGTGGGAGCCACATGCTCTGTTGTGCGGATAACAAACCAATAAGGGGTAGAACGGTCTTTTATCCTTTTATGGATATATATCTTCTTTACTGTTCATCTTATCGATTGATCAAGTTTGTTAGATCGTGAAGAGAGAGAGAGTTTGAAGAGTGAGGAAGAGAGAGGTTCTGAGCGATTGTAACAAAGATTTTGTTTCTCGGAGATCTAATGGATTCCGAAGGTTTACTCCGACAAGACGTAGGGATTCCGGTTTTGGATCCTGGACTCGTTAATTGCTTGTGTCTTTCTTTCATTCTCAATTTGTTTGGTTCTTTGAATCGTTTCATCGAAGTTTTGATTCCATCATCGATCGCTTAGCTCAGTCTTGCGAATTATGTATCAGATTTTATAATTTTCTCTACAAGATTTTGGTGGACTAAAGAAGTAATGAATTTAATAATACCATGTTTTCTCTGAAATTGATCGAATCAAAGATGGAGATGAAAAGATGGATCGAATCCAAGATAGAGATGAAAAGATGGAATATGTTTTCTTGGATAAAATAAATGTTAAAAAAACGGATGATTTCCGGAGATATCAACACAGAGATTTGAAAAGAAAAAACTTATACGATGGGCCACCAAAACCCAAATACGAAATATCCAAAAAGTTAAACACATACCCAATATATATGTGTAGAATTTTAAAGTATAGCCCAATTCAATTACTCATAAATTTGAATACAATTTTCAGAACCACATTTAAAAGTCATGTTCAGCACATTGGGGAATAGATTTCCCATGTATACGATGCGTCAAAAAATAAATACATTAGTATCTATATATACATTTTTAGAGACATTTATGAAATAAATCATGAAGTTCATATCTATTTACAAGCATGCCATTGACATTAATTATTAATTTGTTTTTATTTGATTAATTAATATTAAGTTTCTGTCTTTGAAACAAAATTTTCCATCCTAATAAATTTTCAAAACAATAGGAACCACTCCCTTTAACATTAAATATTAAATTTATAATTAATTTTATTAATATTAATTAATTCTATAAACACACACAGTATTTTCTTTCTATAAATAACTACTTATTTTTTGTATGTTACATAGTTTCTATAATATAAAACAACAAACCTCAAACAAAATACTTTTTACACTAACTAATACTCTTTATGTTTCAAAAATAGTGTCATTTTGATATATTGCACACAAATTAAAAAAAACTTGAATTATATATATGCCCTTATTTAATGAATAATTATAAATATATATTTATATTTGTAAGATTATACATTTAAGAAAATACAAATTAAATATTAATTATTAATATGTTAATTTACAAAACAAATAACATTTTATTTTTATTAAACAAATACTAGTTATGTACAAATTAGTATTAATAAACACAAACATCCTCCCCAAAAAAGATTTGACGTAGCTTCTCTCTCTTTTCTCTCTCTAAAAATCTTTTAAAGAGAGAGAAAGCTTTTCCGTTTGATTTGCCGTCCAGATCTTTTGCTGGCTTTCATCCAGCATCATATGGTTTCTTTAACAGTGGTGGCTGGCTTCCGTTTCCAACATCGTCCGATTTCTTTAACGGCGGTGTTTGGCTTGCCGTCCGGTGTGGTATCTGGCTTTTGCCCGACATGGATTGGCTTTCACAAGTGCATGGTCGGTTCTTGTCTAGCACCTTCGGCTCATACAGCGGTGATGGCTAGCTTAAGGTTTCAACCCGACGTAGTTCGGTTTCTTTTTTGTTTTTTGCCTTCTCTCTTCTCCGGCATGTCGGTTTGCTTTTTCTTTTGTTTTTTTTTATCACGTTTCATTTAGACCGTTGATTGTTTTTAGTTAATATCTCATCGGATATGTGTGTTGGTGCGTAACAGTGGCATCTCTGCTCATAAGGGTCTAATTCCAACCTATCCTTTGGGTTTGAGGTTTACGGATAATGATTAGGCGATTTGCAATTTCAGTTGAAGATTCAAAGCTCTTTCCTCAGCTTATTACTATTGCCTTTAGTTGTACTTTTATGTTTAAGCTTCGATTGGTTTTTAGTCAACAGAGGTGTATTAATCGGAGATCTTTTTCTCTTTTGAGTTTAATGGATCTGTATTAGATCTTCATTTCTGTTTTGCAGTTGTTGGAGAAACACAAAAGAATCTATCTTCGATCTTCACTCGACGTTAGTTTCATTCTCCGGAGGAATCAATGGCTTCAACGACGAAGGATGATGACGGGAAACTTTTAGTCTCCTCACGTTAAACGTGTCTTTGTAGTTGACATGTGTCTTGAGATATTTTAATTCGATCCAATCTTCTTCTCTATGTGATGCAATGTTGGGCCAGTTGGACTCTCTTTAGTCTCTGTAAACCGCCACATGTTTTGTGGGCTTTTATTGCTCGGTTGTTGTGTGTATTGTTTATATCAATAAAATCTTCAATTGGAAAAAAAAAAACACAAACATGGAAATAAAATTGGGATATTTTTCAAAGGATATTTTTTTGAAAAAAAAAAAAAAAAAAGTAAAATCCGATAATTTTGTTTGTTTACTTCTGCAAAATCAGTGTGGGCTTTTGGGCCATTCGTTAACCCTTGGTCTGTTGAATAATATTATAGCCTTGGGAATAAATATACAAAAAAACGGGGGGATATATATAAGAAGGAGGAGGGAATAGTAGGTTACTAGGTTTTATAAGGAGGAGGGCGAAAGAGGGGAAAAAAAGCGAGAAACGTGAGAAGAAAACCTAATGGGTAAGATCGGATCTGAAACCTCTACCGCTTACTGCGACATCAAAGATGGATGGCAGACAATTGTCTCGAAGCACTATCACAACCATTATTTTATGGTCTTTGGCGGCGTTTTCAGCGAGGATGTTCCGAATGAAAGCCTAGCTAACAACAACGCCTTCCGTGTACTCATGACGTTGGAAGAGGAAAATGAAAAGCCGATTTTGTCTTTTTCCGAAGCCGCGGCAAAGATCGATCCCTCTCATCTTGCGGCTTTCCTCGACGAAAAGAAGGTAATATCCGGTTCGAGCGATCTCTACGTATGGAGATTTTACTATTACCTTGAGAAAGCTTTTTCCCAAGTATCATTACCATGGGTCAAGTTGTTAAAGGAATTGCCTTTGTCCAAGCTGATCAATGACCATGTGAGCCCCTTTTTCTTTTTACGCTTTTGTTTGTTTGTGAGATTCTCAGAGTCTCTAGCTTAGCTTAGAAGCTGATTCTCTTAACTAATGATGAACAGGTTTCATTATGTCTTCTTCCTGTATCTGTCTACGACATATCAGCCGATTGGTTCAAGAATCTTCATAATGATTCACCCTTGAATTTCGTTGCTTGGGCGCTTAATAAGATTCTCACCGATTGGGAATCAGAACAACAAAGACTCTCTTCTAACGCTGTAAAAACCGCATTCACTTTTTTCGCGATTGAATGGTGTGTGTATTCAGTTTGTTACCTTTTGTTTCTCTCTAACTACTCCCATTGTGTTGCTTGTCCTTGTTTCACGATTAGGTGGCCAAATTTGTTGGATTAGCCTTGGTATTGGGTAGTAGTAAGCCTGATGTTGTTACTACTGCTTTGCGGATGCTGAGGTGGAGACCTATGTATCAAGGCCAGGACAAGCTTCCGGTTCTAGTTTTGATACTGGCTCAGGTTTCTCTCTTTTTTCCCCGGCCCTTATGTGAACTAGGTCCAAGAGTGTCCAAATTTGTTGCTTTGTTTTTTATCTAAGTTTTTGAACTGTAAAATTAATGGCGACAGGCCACCCACGGTGATTTCTCTGCTGGCTTGTATTCATGGGCTCATGTGTTGTTACCACTAGTCGGCAGTTACAAGCGCCGCCGCCCTCGCTCAATTGATCTCATCCTGCAATTTGTTGAGATGTGAGTCCAACTTCTTATTCTTCTCGTAATAGATCTCCTCTCTGCTCTATATTTATGTAACAACCATCTGATTTTGTTTCTTCTTAATTTTTATCAGCTTTTTGTCAAATCCAGAGGCTCAGACCATACTTGTAAATCGACCTGTTAGGGAGGGAGAGCGGCTGATTCCCCCTTCTTCATTTGAGACCTTGCTGCGGCTTACATTCCCTGCTCCATCCGCTAGAGTAAAGGTAAGCAAGCACTAGCTAGTATTGGAATTTTTATCAAAAGGACCAATACTCTGATCACAAGCATGCATTGTCTCTGTATATTATTGTGCACAGGCAACAAAGAGGTTTGAGGCAATTTATCCTTGTTGAAAGAAGTAGCCCTTGCACCCGAGACTGCAACAGGAGGAAAGGCAGTGGAACAGATATTCACTTTTTCTTTGAAATTAGCTGGAGAAGGTGTTGTTACAGGAAATCCTGGTCTAGCCAAGGAAGCTGCAGCAATCGCTATCCGGTCTGTGACAGAACACGTTGATTGCTTTAACCACTGGGATATTCTCTATAAGGAGCATCTAGAAGCTAGCGTTGCTCTTCTTAGAAAGCTTGCAGACGAATGGAAGGATCATGCCCCTAAATTATTATCATCACCAGGTGATACTCTCACTGTCAATCGAGCTATGAGGAGCTTCAGGCTTAAGGTATCGCATCTCTTTACTCTTCTTAGCTATATAACCATTTTCGCCCTCCGCTCAGTTATCTTTTCCTATGATGCGATGTTTGTAGAATGAAAAAGCCATCTCTGAAGGAGGTGCCAATTGTTCACTTTACGAAGAAGCTGACGAGTCCTGCAAACTGATCTCGGGGAGACTCTCCCGTGCAAGTGGCCGCCTCAAAATTACACCCATTATGGCTGTGGTTCTTGTTTCTGCATGCACCTGTGCAGGAAGCATTGCAGCCGCACTTGCTCTATCTTACTAGCAAGCATAATGAGGTTTTCGTTTTTTATAATCAAAAGTTGGGATCTATAGGGCTGGTCCAACCTTATCGCATATGTAATATGGGTGTTGTTTTATGTATAACCATGAAAGCTTGACATCTTTGTTTATGTTTGACATTTTGAACAACAAAATCAGTGTTATTCCTAACTTTGTTGGTCAACTTCCACTTTGTCTTTTTTTCCCCGTTCCATTTTATATGCACTATTGCTTTTGAACAACCCAAAATAATTTTAATATTTTTTTTTACCTTTTTCAACCAATCAAACATAACTATCATGAATTGTTTATAATTTCATTTAAATATATCAAATAAAATTTAATCTATCTCTATATTAATAAAAGAGAAGTTCAAAATTGAATTTAGGTTAAAATTTAGAAAAAAAAACTCAAAACTAAGAGGGGGTATTGAATTAGAATTTTAAAAGATTCTGGTTTTTTACTAAAATCTTCTGTTATTCAATTTGTGATTTTTAAATCACTATCCAAATCCAGTGTTATTCAATTTGGAATTTCTTAAAAATCAGTCAAAGTAACTTAGAATATCTTGTTATTCAATTAGACATTTATACAAATCTTATAAAATCCAGTGTTATTCAAATTTGACACAATTTTTTTGTAAAAGTGTTTAACATCGATTTTAAAAGATTTTGGATAGTTCCTTAGTTGAAAACTAGTGAGAAATATGAACGAAACAATCTCACCTCTATATGTGTTATTTTGAAGGATTTCAAAATAAATAAATAAATAAATAAATACAAGTTCTCAGCTTTGCGGCACCACTAATAGGAGCTACGGCTGGACCGTCGAACTCAGATGGCGAAGGAGCTGGAGAGAAAGCAGAGTTACGAGGAGTGACGACAACTAGGCATAGCTTCTTACCCTTTTGACAGTGACCCTTTGTTCCACTGATGAAGTAAACCAGACCGGATTGGTCTAGCTTCACCTTTGTGTTCCCGTCGGTGTAGCTGGCTTTAGGGCTCGTGATGTCACACTTCTCATAAGCTTCTTCTGTCACTTGGAGAACAGAGTCTTTACCGCCACTGTTTAGGATATGATCGATAGCTCCTGGGCCGCAAAAGAATGCTGAGAGTATAAACCTGAAATTTCAAGACAAACAGGGGAGTTGAAAAAATAATGTTTTGATAGACAACTTGAGAGTGCTGCTAATTTAAATTATAGCAGATTAATGCCTTTCTACAGTGTCCCCAAGATGATTTAATATATAAGCAGATCTCACAACAGGGATCGTATAAACTGAAAATCAAAATCAAGGCATTGGACACAACAATTTCTAATTCAGATTCAAACCTTGACTCTATATATTATAAGCAGATTTCACAAGAAGAATGGTATATACTGAAAATCAAAATTAAGGCACTGGACACAACAAATTATAATTCAGATTCAAACCTTGACTGTATATTTTTTGTCGACCAACAAATTTGGAGATTTCATATGCACAATAGGCGGATTGCGATTGTGCAGATAATTCATTCCTTTAGCCTGCAACAAAGATTTGGAAAGAATATTCGATGTTAAGAAACACCAAGATCAGAAGGTAATCAACTTAATTTGCACCCATACATACCACATCATATGCCATACTCAGGCGACGTCTCTCATCTAATTGCTCCCTTGCTCCACTTTTATGCAAAAGTCTGCATAAACTACCTCTGTTTGAAAGATACCATGTATTAGCGTTATTGTAGGCTAAAAGTGTACACTAAACACATTAACCCCTCAAAATCCAGGTAACTGTACCTTGAAAAAATATTCAGTCACTATTGAAAAAACTCTTGTTCTACGTTTTTCAATGAGTTTTCTTTCAATATATTGACCTCATCATAAGATTCAACACCAGTACACCACCACCCTCTCTAATGCATTTTCTTGATTCATCATTCCTCTTTATCGTGTCCACTCAAATTTTTCAAATAATTATTTCTACAGTTTTCGTCTGCAATATTAACATATCTGAAAAATCATATTGGAACCACAGACCTGACTTTTGTGTTTGAGAAGTCGATGAACCTATTTGTCTTTGTGTGGAAATCTCTTAAAATCTCCCAGTAAATCTCACCAAATCACAAACTATTTTTCTTTTCTAAAATAAAAATAATAACAAATCCACCAAAGTATCGTACAATTTCATTAAAATCTATCAAAATCCAAAATTTCCTAAATCCTACAAAATCTTTTAAAATTCTAATTCAATACCCCCCTCTAAACATTTGAGTATTTGGAAATCGGATCATTTGTTGGGTATGGATCGGATCATTTGTTGGGTATGGATAGAAACCCAAAAATCAAAAAAAAATAATTAATTTAAAAAACAAATAAATTTTTAGACAATAATAACTAGCATGTTACAACAAGACCTTTAGGTAATTGTTCTCTTGTATTATTCTCTATTCCATATGATACAATATATATATAGGGATACAATATTAGGGTGTAGGGATTACACTCTTGGACGGATAATAGACATTCATACAACAATATAATTATTTATAACACTCTTCTTTAGATGACCATATAAAAAGGTAGTTCCAAATGCACATGTGAGATGCTGCCTCGTTAAAAACCTTACGAGAAAAACCTAGTAGGAAAAACCATGGTTAAGGGAAAAAAGTACAGCGCGCTTTTACTCTCCTCATAAGTACATGAAATCTTTGAAATGTCACAATCCAATATGATGAAATAACTTCTTGAAGTAGCGGTTGAAAACGCCTAGGTAAATGCTTCGCCAAATCTTCACTTGAACGAATATGTAGTAAACGTGTATCGCCATTTTTCTATTGGTCATGGATCTTGCAATTGACTCATCTTTATCATTATCTTTGTTTCTCATAATCTCATCAATGTATTTCAAAGATTTTGAAGATGATAGTCTTTCAATAGTGGAATCATAATATTCCTCTTCACGTGTTTATCTTTCGCATATTCTTATGTTGTCTCGTTAAAAAAATTTCATATAAAAACCCAATGGGATAAAAACCATGATCAGGAAAAAGAGTACAACCACACACATGATCATATTTCTCCCCCTAAAAGCATTATCTTCAGGTTATGCATTATAATCATATATATCATCTTTTCTAAACTGTTATAAACAGTGCTTTTAGGTACAAACTCATATGATCATCATATATTCTACTGGGTAATTGAACTTCAAGTCATTTGAAACCCTTTGATATAGAAGATCTATTTGAACTTTAAGCCCAAATCTTCTTTTATATACATCTTATACATAGGAGTTATTCATATCTTTCAACTCTTATTCTTTCTCTTTCAACTCTTATACATAAAACTTTCTCTTTCAACTCTTATTCTTAATATGGTACTACAAACCATTTTTCTATGTAAGATGATGTAAGCATCTTGAGATAACATCTCTTTCATTAGATGTCAAATTTGTAACCTCAAGGAATTTCATGAAATATCTGATCTTATACAATCCAATTTCTCTAATTTTCAGGAGTAATATTTCATCATTGATTATTTCTTCATATATTTCTTGGTATGTGAAATCTCTACCGGAGATCAGATAACATTTTTATTATCAACATATTTTGCACTTATTCTTGTAGCTTTCTTTTAACAAGAACCACTTATAAGTGCAGAAGAAACACATACAAAATTTCTTTTAACGAGGTTCAACAAATGCCTACGTCCTCAAACTTTCTTAAAAATACTTCTTGAACACAATTAAAATTAGTGTTCAATCTCGGATTTACACAACCCTAAGATCTTCTCTTAACTTGTTCCTAATTTATTTTCACACCATTATGAGATTCCTAAGATCAACAACAATGATCTACACCCAGGTTACTCTCATAGAGAATAACTCTCCAAAGGTGTCAAAAGGCATCAAGACTTTTTTTCAATTTTACAACGTTCTGAAGAACTATAAAATATTGATTTTAGCAATATAATCACTTTAAAGGATACTTCTGACAGTTTGAAAACATGCTGGATAGACTGAAACAAGTCTTGCTCTTATTATCAAACTCATAAGGGATCTAAAATAGTTGCTTCCACCAAAAGAGAGTACATCTCTCATAATTATTTTCTGGGAATCATTGTACTACTACACGTACTTTATTTCTCATAGATATCCACTTATGTCCCACTCATTTTACAATTTCAAGTGTAAAGACTACATGTCCAAATATTATCTCTTTCAATGATTAACCAATCATTCTTTCTGTAACACTTTTCAACTTTTAATATTAACCGCGGTTTATGATCCTTGATTTTTATTCATAACATCATCAACTGCAACACTGCATGCAAACATATTACGACGTCGATTTGCTTTTTAGTTCCTTTTCTTTCGAGACATGGCTCAACTTGTTGAGATTTTTTTTCATTATGATTCTCAGGTACCTGAATCTCTTTCTTACTCATATCTTTGTCTCTAGATCTTCTCTAGAGATTTTCATAACTCTCCGCTTCCTCGGTGCTATATTAATTTATGCTCCTTTTCTTTTCTGAGGATGCTTATATTTGGAACCTATAAGTCTATCACACTTCATGCGATCTTTAGACTCACACTTCATGCGATCTTTAGATTTATACTAGCAGTTGGTCTTATCCTTTTAGGGTATTAATTTCAATTGGAACACAATTTATATATTTGATTTTGTCACTCAAGGTCAGAAAATGCCTTTTAGCATATTTACTAAACTTTGCAAATAAATTATCTTTCAACTTCTAACGCACATTTCTTATGGTCCTGCGAGTCTGATCTCGCTCAAGGCGTGCCATTTCTCATCTACGAGGATAGTGGAAACGTATAACTGAATTCACTCGCCAGGATAAGTATCAACCACACATTGAAGAGGATAGGTGCATATATATATTTATTACCAGCAATATCTGATATATATAAGAAGCAATAAGGTTAGTAACGTAATGGTTGAATCACACTTATGTCATCATCAACACGTGTACAGACCCTAGCTTCTTTGTAGAATTTCCCTGGTCGACACAAATATCCGTTGGCTGGAGCACAATGAGCATCCTTCCAACATATACACAATCCCTCCAATGCACATCCATCTTTTACTATCGTCGCGTTTCCTTTGATTCCTAGGATCTGATCTGTCCATTCGCTCGAGAATAAACCAGTTGGATCGTAGGCTTCTTTTACTTTCAATAACGTGGGTGCGTTCTTGTACTTTCTTATCACCCCATCAAATGCTAAGTTTCTGTTTTTACCACAATGTGGCAATGCATTATACTTGAACAACGCAATTTGCTCAATTTCTTCGATGATACCTTCATAAAGTCGCGGAGTTAACGGGTTTTTGGCTCGGTAATACGTTAGGTCAAAATCTAAAGCTTCGGTTTCACTTTTTCTTTGAAATTAGCTGGAGAAGGTGTTGTTGTTGTTACAGGAAATCCTGGTCTAGCCAAGGAAGCTGCAGCAATCGCTATACGGTCTGTCACAGAAAACGTTGACTGCTTTAAGCACTGGGATATTCTCTATAATGATCATTTAGAAGCTAGCGACTCTCTTCTTAGAAAGCTTGTAGACGAATGGAAGGATCATTCCCCTAAATTATCATCATCACCAGGTGATACTCTCACTGTCAATCGAGCTATAAAAAGCTTCAGGCTAAAGGTACCTCATCCCTTTACTCTTTTAAGCTATATAACCAATTTCACCCTCCGCTCAGTTGTATTTTCCTGCGATGATGCGATGTTTGTAGAATGAAAAAGGCATCACAGAAGGAGGAGCCAATTGTTCACTTTACAAGGAAGCTGACAAGTCGTGCAAACTGATCTTGGGGAGACTCTCCCGTGCAAGTGGCCGCTTCAATATAGCATCCATTACCGCTGTGGTTCTAGCTGTCGCAGGAGCCGCTGCAGGAAGCGTTGCAGGAGCCGCACTTGCTCTATCTTACTAGCAAGCATAATGAGGGTTCAAAAAGTTGGGATCTATAGGGCTGGTCCAACCTTATCGCATAAATTATGATAACCGTTTAGAATTATCTTTTTATAATTATCATATCGTTAAAAACAAAAAATTAAACTTGTGGGCTTATTATAAACTTGTCTGTGGGCCTTGTTTAGTATATATACACGAGACACACACGGCTCTGCATATGTAAAACCCGGTTCAATCTCCGTTCTCTATAATCCCCACACCGGACCAGAGAGAGGCTTATCGAAAAATGAAGGAAGAAACCAAAAAAAAAAAGAGAAGCGAGAAGAAACGTAAGAAAAACCTAATGGGTCTGACCCAATTTGCGAACGGTACCGGCGCGGAGAGATCTGAGAATCCCAAGGCGGATAGTGTCATTGTCCGAAGCTGCGGCAAAGCTTGATCCTGCAGATCTTAGGGCTGTCGTCGAAGAAGCAGTGGTAAGTGAACTCGATATATCAAGATCCGTTTGTATAATTCGCGATAACCCAGATTTCTAATTCAAATTTTTTGATGTTGTTGTTCGTTAACACTTAACACAGAACAAGTATTGGTGTTCTCCCGAGGTGCAGATAATCAGATTAAACGCTTTCTATGGGGAGAAACTTTCCCAAGTACCGTTTCCATGGCTCAAGACCTTCAACGAGTCTCCTTTATCCACGCTCATCCATGTGAGTGAGCTATTGTGACCTGAGAGCTGAGCTTTTTTTTTTTTTTTTTTTTTTNTTGCGAATCCAAACAAAGTCTCTCATATCATATCTTCTTCTTAATTTTGCTTGCTTAATTAAACAACATGTACAGGTTCCATTATCCCATCTTCCTACATCTCTCTTGGAACCATCAGCCGATCTTATCAACATAGTTCCACTTTTCGTACTCAGTAGCTTTGTACTGTGGTCGTCTGATTGGATTCTCACTGATTGGGTAGCACATTCCAAACAAGGATATGCACAACCAGAAGATGAAGATCCCGCCTATACTCGGGTAATTTTTTTTTTTTTTTTTTTTTTTTTTTNACTTTCTAACATATCCGTGATTGATTGAATGGTGTGTTGTTGTTCGGTAACCTTTTTCTTCTCTCTCCCTCTAACTCCATTCTAACATGTTTTACTACGATTAGGTCGCACACTTTTTTGGATTAGCCATGATATTGCGTACTAAGCCCGATGTTTTGACTTCTATTTTGCCTGAGCTGAGGGACACACCCGTGTATCAAGGCCAGGACAAGCTTCCCCTTATTGTTTGGATGATGGCTCAGGTTACTACTTTCTTATTTCTTTCTTTTCCCCTTAATGTGTGTGTGAACTAGAGTGTCAGAGACTTGTGTTTTGAACGGTGACAGGCCTCCCTAGGTGATTTATCTGCTGGCTTGTATTCGTGGGTGCATAACTTGTTACCACTACTAGTCGATAATAACAATTGCTGCAGCCCTCAGTCTATGGATCTCATCCTGCAATTTCTTGAGATGTGAGTCCAACTTACTTATTCTACTCGTCGTGATCTCCTCTCCTCCTCTATATTTTATTCATCTTATTATGTAACAACCATCTGATCTTGTTTATGCAATTTTTAATCAGCATGTTGTCAAATCCAGAGGCTCAGGCCATACTTGTAACCCTTGCTGATAGGGACGGAAAGCGGCTGATTCCACCTTCTTCATTTGAGATCTTGCTGCGGCTTACATTCCCTGATTCATCCGCTAGAGTAGAGGTAAGCACTAGTAGTATTGGTATTTATCAAAGGATTTTTTTTTTTTTTTTTTTTTTT
>NC_025688.1:29508834-29533086 GCF_000633955.1 Camelina sativa
GTAGATTCTGATCACAAGCATGGTCTCTGAATATGCGCACACAACAACAACAACAGGCAACAGAGAGGTTTGAGGTAGCTTATCCCTTGTTGAAAGAAGTCGCCCTTGCACCAGAGAGTGCAACGACAGGAGGAAACGCAGTGGAACAAATATTCACTTTTTCCTTAAAATTAGCTGGAGAAGGTTTAGTAACAAACGCAACCCTTGTATCCTCAAGTTTTCTGCTTCCCCAAATGGGAGTTCTAATGTACTGTTGTTACTTTTGTTTCAGGAAATCCTGCTCTAGCCAAGGAAGCTGCAGCAATCGCTATCCGGTCTTTGACAGATAACGTTGATTGCTTTAAGCTCTGGGATATTCTCTATAAGGATCATTTAGAAGCTAGCGTCTCTCTTCTTAGAAAGCTTGTAGACGAATGGAAGGATTATTCCCCTAAATTATCATCATCACCAGGTGATACTCTCACTGTCAATCGAGCTATAAATAGCTTCAGGCTTAAGGTACCTCATCCCTTTACTCTTCTAAGCTATATAACCAGTTTCACACTCCGCTCAGTTGTATTTTCCTGCGATGCGATGTTTGTAGAATGAAAAAGCCATCACTGAAGGAGGAGCCAATTGCTCACTCTACGAAGAAGCTGACAAGTCCTGCAAACTGCTCTCGGGGAGACTCTCCCGTGCAAGTGGCCGCCTCAAAATTACACTTCTTGTTTCTGCATGCACCTTTGCAGGAAGCCTTGCAGGAGCCGCACTTGCTCTATCTTACTAGCAAGCATAATGAGGGCTGGTCCAACCTTATCGCATAAAATTATGATAACCGTTAAACAACATTGTCTCGCAAGACAAATTAATAGAGTTAGTACAGTTAAGACGAATCCAGCCCAGGCCCAGTACTTTTTTTGGGGGTAGCTATAACCCAATTCATTGCAAAGGGAATTAATTTTAACTAGTCCAAAACCCAGCCAAAAATCGATTTTCATATTACGCTCTTAGATGGGGTCAAAGGAATCACGCACTTAGATTTTTAGAAGAAAGAAAAGTAAACACACTATTAGGCAAAATAAGTGTTCTGAAAAGTAAGTTTAGTGATCTTAATCACGTTATTCTTTTATTTTTTAAACATTTAACTAGGTAGAGACATTGTCTTACCAAAGGTCTTAATACTAGTTTCAAAACCAATGCAATTAATTTTGCAGTTGGAAAAGTTATTAAGTAGACTATACGACTAATTTAACCTTTGAACCTTACCAGTGGAGTTTTTATTTGATAATCAGTAAAAACATATATGTACCGACAAAAGCATTATATACTATATGTATAACATTGATTAATCATATATATAGAGTACTACATCACAAATATGAACATATATATACGTCCCTTGATGTGTCAAAACTCATAACCGTAGAATTTCAGTGTTATGTTGTATAACGATATTCGAAACACATGGGTTCTTGTTAACTAAAAATCGAATCTGTTCCCATAAAGCGGAAGCTCAAAGCGTAATAAACTCTGACCCTATTCTAATCACATCAAAATGATGGGAAATTAAATTAAAAAAAAAAAAAAAAAAAGAGAAAAATTAAACCGAAGATTCCAATCACCTTTTATTGATTAATTTCTCTACTTTTCACATTTGAATCACGAATATTAGACTGTGCTGATTCGTTGAAAAATAATATATATATATATATTTGTTCGACATGGATGTTAGACCTCGTTGGCACAAGCTTGCACTATCCCATCGCACCTACCCTCAATCATCTCCTCGATTTTTTTTTTTTCATAAAGAAGCTTACATATATATACCATCTTAACCATATTTTCTTATATTTCTATTATATATATATATTGTATATAGTATATACTCGTTGTTGAAAATTGTTAGTCCAAGTTATCATCTTTACGTTGATCGATGTCGGAAATAAATTCTCATTCGGTGCATTTTCACATAAACCATTAAAAAAAATTCTATGATTTGCAGCTTCATGGTTAAATTTTTTATTATTTTGATTTGTTTTATAATCCTCCGATGGTAATTAAAATTTGTGGTTTGATTGCGAAAGCAACTCACTCCAAGGATTACTAGAGGCTGATTGAGTTGGCTATCTCTTTCTAATTATGATTTAAGTTTTTTTTTTCTCTCCATAATCCTTGTGGGTTTGTTAAAGATAAGATATATGTATGATTAATGGTGAGAAATTTAGTAAAGGTAAAGAGAGCAAATGGGTGAGCGATATAGACATCAAAAGACAGTGAACTAAAGAGCATCGACAAAAAATATCTTAATATGCCTTGAGAGAATCATCCTTGAAACTCGTTCATGTGAGATAAAGAGAGGGAAAACGATGATGGACTTTAGGTTAATTTTTGTCGGTAAACCCATTCTCGTCGGACTTTCATCTCCTTTGTGAAGCGGTTTTAGCTTTTTGTGTTGTCACGATCGGAAAAAGATGGTGTGTTATAATCATAATTTGTATGCTAATGTGTTTACATATACATATACATGCATTATGTAAATCACTTACTTTCGATAGTTTTAGTTATTTACAGAGTCGACACCTCATTTTTTTTAACAACCAATTTAACGGACGTTCGTATATAGTCGTATAGACATAATTAATGTGAGTGTACCTTCATACCTTTGGAAACGTGCATGGTATTTTTCGATTCCATGAGATCAAATTTTTGTTATGTAAATAGAACTTAGGAAAAATGTGAAGGTTCCCACCCAACGCAAAAGTGATGGCGTGGAATATTATATATGGCTTTTTGAGTCGTACGTAGTTGAAATTCTTACGTCCTTATAATATGTCTTTTACTATAGTTAGTAACCCTTCGAACTTTAATCAATGACATGTTTATGTGAATTAATTATGGCGTTAAGGATGAATTGTCAATTTTGCGGGAAGGCATACTTGGGATAATTGATCTCTTGACCGATGCGGCCATACCTCAACATTATACGAGGATAAAGGGAACTTTCACTAATTAAGCTAAGGGGGACAATCCCCATATTGTTTATATCCGAATGTCGGGTTAAGTTGTAATCTGACGTGTAGAAGAGAAGAAGTTCTTATTACAGATAAATAAGTTACACTATTTTTTTTTTAAAACTTAATTATATAAAGTTTAAAGTTAATATATTAAAAAAAATTGAATTATTAAATTTAATTAACTTTTAGTGACTACGTACTGTTCTTTCAAAAACTTTAATATTTATGATGTGTTTGTTTCGGGTGATCGGTAGGACTTGAGAAGACGGGATATTTGACCATGGAGATTGAAGAGTACGTGAGAAAATAAACAAAGCATTGATTTAGTTTTGATTCGTTTCTCACTTCTCGCTACGTCACTACAAAAGTACAAATAAAACAATGTGTTTTTGTTAAATAAAAATATTTCCCTAAGTTTAGTAAATCGTCATTTCGAATTTTCTTAAATTTTAAAATACTTTCGATAAACATGTTTAAGCGAGAAATTTTGTTTTAAGCGATAAATTATTATAGCAGAGAAAGTTCTATTAGGTTATCTTATCTTAATTAGTACTATATCACTCGATACTATGTTTGAGATTAAAAGATTATGATTGATTTATATATTTTTTTATATAAATAATTGTACTATACGACATTCTTTTCTCATTGAATAAGAGCAAGAAAGCATCTACTATTATGTCTACTGCTATTAATGACATTCAGTCATAATCTGTTAAACTCAAAATCATACAATCGACTGATAGTACTTGAGATAAGATAGTCCATTATCTGTGCCTACTAAAAACACAGACACATATAGAGACATACTATGTCTCTATATGATATTAAAATGTATATTATATTTATGGCTTTCTATAATCCAAAAAGAATTTTGTACGACATCTGGCTTATTTTTATAGTTGGAAGCAATGAATATCACATAAGATTAAGCCAAAGAATCTATAATAGCACTTTTTTTTTTTTTCGTTAAAGGATATTCAAATTAAAATGAAAAGGGAAACGAAAATATTTACAGGGCCCAAGCCCAGGAATAAAGCCCGAATAGAATAAAACTAGTTAGATCCATAGTTTAAAAGGAATCAAAATGAACCAAGTAGTGAACCGAACCAGTTAGAATCGGACCAGGAAAGAAACGGTTGGCATTAACCCTTCTTCACCCACCCGATAGTCTTCTTAGATTTCATCGATCTGCTTTGTCTTCTTCTTTGTTGAGAGAGATTAGGTTTAGCCACCAGTAAGGTCATGTATCACCTCGAAACCAAAAAGCTAGCAAATCAGACGAGAGAGCTGCGTTGGAGTCACGGAAACTGAGTGCCTTGTTCCTCACTAAACGGTCGATCTGGCTTAAAAGTAGGTTTGCCGGTTTGAAGCTATTCCGATGAATCCGATGATTTCTTTCAGTCCAGAGAGAGTAGATCGTGGCCTGCCAAGCTAGTAAGAGTAATTTTTTTGCTGTTGTTGAACCTCTGAAGGTTTGTAAGCTTTGAGTCGTGTGCGTCCATGAACGGTTGGGAGTGAAATTACATCTCCGAGATATGATCTCCCAAACTGACCAGCTGAAGGGGCATTCAAAGAGTAGATGATCCCGACTCTCATCAGCCAAACCACAAAGGAGACACTTAGGGTCGACCTGAAGTCCCCAGTTCGTCAACCTATCCCTAGTAGGGCAGCGATTCAACATAAACAACCATGTAAGAAAGTTGTGTTTAGGAATACCTCCTGGAGTCCACACAATTTTGTGCCATGGTACCAACGGTTTGTCCTCCTTGATTGCCTTGTAGATTGTCCCTGTTGAGTGACCATCTCTGAGTTGATCATCAATCCACCAGACATAAGAGTCAGGTGAGTCAGATAACTGAATGGAGATTAACTCTTGCTGGAAGCGTACTTGGCGATCCGATCGTGCTGGTGGGATCCTCCAACCTCCTTGTCGCCAGAGAGTAGCGATAGTCGCACCTTTAGTAATGCCCAAGTAGCCATCATTTTGCAGGTAAGTTGTCATACGACCCAAACTGCACCAATGATCAGTCCAAAATTTGCAGTTGTTCCCATTCCCCACTTGCATTTTTATCCATGGATAAGCTTCTTCTCGAACCTTTAACAGTTTGTTTGTCAACCAGGAGAGACGAGTGCTTGGCTTCCGAGTCCAGAAGTTGCTCAAGCTCCCAGAGAGGACAGAAATCTTGAACCAAGCTACCCATACCGAACCTGACCTAAAAAAGAGAAGCCAGATAAGTTTGAGTAAGCACGCTTTATTCCATTCTTTCAAATCCCATATGCCTAATCCTCCATGTCTCTTTTCAGTTGTAACGTCAGAGGAAAGCTCCTGAAAGAGAGTTCAATATGTCTATGCATCTCTTGGGAAGAATCAGGCCCGAACACCAAAAGTTTGTGATACCCGCTATAACTGTGTTAAGCAATTGGAGGCGACCAGCAAAAGAGAGGGTTTTTGTTGACCACCCGTTGAAGGTATTCTTAACTTTTTGAATTAGGGGAGCACAATCTAGCAGAGTAAGCTTCTTGGTGCACAAAGGCATTCCTAAGTATCTAATTGGAAGCTGGCCATGACTAATCCCAGAGTTGACTTTAATTTGATCTATTTCCAGTTGAGAGAGGCCTGAAGTATAGAAGCTCGTTTTGGGGAGGCTTATGGCGAGACCGGATGCATCTTCAAATTCTTTAAGAATCTGGAGAACATTCTGAACTGAGAGCGTCGTTCCTTCAACAAATATCAGCAAGTCATCAGCAAAGAAAAGGTGTGTAAGCTTTAACCCTGCACATTTGTGATGATATTTAATTCTTCCATCCTCAGCCGCCTTGTCCAGCATTGCAGATAAACAGTTCATAGCCAGTACAAAGAGGTACGAAGATAAAGGATCCCCTTGCCTCAACCCTCTGCGACCTTTAAAGTATCCATGGACTGAGCCATTAAATCCCACAGAGAAGGAAGGAGTACAGACACAGGCCTTGAGCCATCTCAGGTAAAGCTCTGGCACCTCAATCCCCCTTAAGCAGTTAAAAATGAACTCCCATCTAATTGTGTCAAAAGCTTTGGCTATGTCAACTTTGATAGTGATGCGTTTTGGTCCCACCTGCTTATGATAGCCATTTACCAATTCTGCAGCCAGTAGAGTATTCTCAACTAATAAACGTCCTTTGATAAATGCAGTTTGATTTTTTTGGACCAGGTCAGGAAGAATAGGCTTCAAACGGGATACAAGTATCTTGGATATAACTTTATACAGCGTGTTAAGACAGGAAATGAGCCTGAAATCTGAAACAAGAGAGGCACCCGATAGCTTAGGGATGAGCGCAAGAGTAGTGGCATTAGTGGCTTTGGGAAGAAAAGCTGAGTGGAAGAATTGAAGAATACTCGAAATGGTTTCTTGGCCAATGATCCCCCAAGCGGACTTGTAGAAAGCAGAAGTAAACCCGTCAGGTCCAGGAGCTTTATTAGCGTTTAGTTTAAACATAACTTTAGTAATTTCCTCTGAAGATGGAATTCTGATCATTGACTGCTTTGTTTCAGGCGAGCACCTATAACTGATCAAGTCTTGGAACCAAGTAAGCGAGGTAACCAGAGGATGCAAGACTGCTGGACTCAAAATGTGCTGGAAGTGACTAACAGCCATCATTCCCATTTCCTGCGGATCATCAACAACAGTGCCTGCTATAGTAGAGAAAGACCTGATTGCATTGAATGCATTCCTAATACATGTCATCCGATGGAAGTAAGTTGTATTTAGGTCTCCTTCCTTTAACCAGTTGATTCGGGATCTTTGTTTAAAATAAGCTTCCTCCACTCTCCGTAACAGGTCCCATTTGGAGTGCAAATCTTGCTCCTGCTGGAAAAGAGTTGTAGTTGGATTCGCCAAGGCTTGTACCTGCACAACTTGAAGCAAACGGTTAGTCTCTCTTACTCGGTTTTGTATATCCAAGTAGTTCTCTCTTGATAGTATTTTTAACTCTCTTTTCAGCATTTTTTGCTTTGCACACAGGGTTGACAAACATGTTTCCAGGTGACATAAATTTCCAGCCAAAATCCAAGCAATTTCGATCGTTTCTAGGAAGCGAGGGTGGGAGGTGAGGAAATTGAAGAATTTAAAAGGCTTTGTGCGAGCTTGCGGAAGCGTTGTATCAAGGTCTATAAGACAAGGGGAGTGGTCAGAAAGTTCAGGGGCCAAGAAGGAGGCTACGCTGTTCGGGTACGAGGTAAGCCAGACATTGTTAACAAGGGCTCTATCCAGTTTTTTACAAATAGGGTTGGCAGGACTTTTGTTTGACCAGGTAAATAGAGATCCTTGGTAACGCAAATCAACCAATTCCATCTGTAACAGGCAGTCTCGCAGCTCAATCATTCTAGTTGTCAAGTGGTTAACCATAGGACTAGAGTGCTCGCCAGGCTGAGTTATTTGGTTGAGATCCCCACACACCATCCAAGGAACAATATCAAAGTGAAATCTTTGTTGAAGTCCAATAAGTTCACACCACAGGTCAGTGCGTTCTTCACTCGCGTTAGGAGCGTAGACTGCAGTGAAAAAGAACCTCTGGCCGCCTTGAATTGTTATTTCACTAGTTATCATATGTCTTGATTGGTGCAGGACTGAGACAGTAACTGGCGACTTCCAGATGATCACTATGCGCCCACTTTCCTCTTCAGCATGATTGGATGTAAAATGCCAGCCGGGGCATGTAAGGTTCAGAATACGGTTCAGGTTTGGTTCCTTTATATGGGTTTCTATAATAACACCAAAAGAAGGCTTATGAAAAGCAAGCCAGGATGCAAAAGGCCGATGCTTATCCGGGTCATTAAGTCCTCGGATGTTCCAAAAAAAGGGTTTTATATACATCAGGATGGGATCAGAGGGTTAGGCTAGGTGAGAAGTCTCTCCCTTTGACAGGAGATTCTTCCCAGAAGGTGGAAGAGAAGAGTTTAAAGAAGGTGGAGGAGAAGTGGTTGAACGTTTAGGCACGGGAGATGAAGGTATGACCAATGGTTGAGTCATGGCATGTGAAGGAGGGGACACAGGTTGGGTTACTAGTGGAGGGTTAGTGGTTACAGCAGGGGGGTTAGTAGAAGAGGATAGTACAGCGAAAGGGTTAGCTAAGACAAGCTGAGAGGGATTACGGGATGGAGACGTGCAGTCCATAGGAGTGGGGGAAGGCGAACTTTCAGTTGGTGGTAAGGTTTCTGGGGCAGGTTCGATTACAGGAGATGGTTGAGTAGACCCAATAGGAGCCTCAGTACAGACAGCAACAGGCCCAGCTTGAGGACCCTCTTCGGAAGGTACTTGTATACTTTCTTTGGGGCCCTTCGGGACATAAGCTTGCTTAGTCTGCTCTTTACCTTTACTCTCCTTCGAAGTAGTTGACTTATTTTCTAACCATGATGGCTTAGCAGATGGACAAAATTTGATGACATGACCTATTTGCTTGCAGTGAGAGCAGGAGGGTGGAATCCATGGATACTCAACTGAAATTGTGATAACCTCTCCACTATCACGGACTATCTCCACTGAGGAAGGGAGAGGTAAGTTTAGGTTTCTCTCAACCTTTACATGGGCTTCAGAAATACTTACCAGGTTTTTAGTGAAGTCATCCATTTCCTTTGGCTCACCAACTAACCCTGCCACTAAGCTTATTCCCTTATGATGCATTAGGTCAAAGGGCATTCCTTTTAGATGAGCCCAAATCGGCACTGCGTTTAGATCAGTACTGACACCACCAGAAGCGTCCCATTACGCCACCAAAAACATACATTCGCCAATGTACCACAGCTTTTTCTCCAGAACTTTGGTACGTATGTATTCATTAGGTAGACGTACCAACATTGAGTTATTAGCGTGGTTCAAATGTACTTCCAGTTTTTGTCCTTTGCCCCACATGTGGCTGAGTACACTTTGAATGTGTCTGTAAGTCGGGAGTAGACCTTTGAACTGACCAATTATAAAATCCTTATGAATTACAGCTCCTTCATGATATACCGAGTCAGGGATGACTATACGAGGAATACCATCATCCGAATAAGAAGCAGGAGCAAGACGTGTGAGCTTCCTATCCACTTCTTTCCTTAGCTTTTGAGCTAGTGTAACAGATGGAGTGGAAGCAGTTGTGCTAGTAAGAGGTTTAGGATTGGGTACATGGGGGGGCTGGGGAGTTTCTGTTTGCTGAGGGATGGTAGTCTGAGGTTGCTTTGAGGGGGAAGGGAGGAGAGGAGGTTGCGAGGAGGGATGGGTAAGAGGGATAGGAACAACAATGGTTGGGCAAGTACTTTGGATTGGAGTGGTAACAGTATTAACAGCAACAGGAGTAATAGACGGAGCCAGGGAAACAGTTTGGGAAGAGACAGCGGATAACCTTGTCTGAGTGGAAAGGAGCATACGAGTAACTTTTGGCTGGACAGGACTCAGGAGACCGTCAGTTTGTGCCTGAGCCGCAGTTTTAGCTGGTGTTATTGTAGCTCGAGTTTCAGATCTAGGGTTTAGATTTAGTGATTGGTTGTAAGAATTGAGGATTGCTTGAGCTTGAGCACACACAACCACTGGAGTAGACTTATGATGAGCAGGAAGAGCAAGAATGATATTCTCCGGCTCGAATTGAGCAGTAGGAGATTGAGGAGACAAGGAGAAAGATGAGATAGGGGAAAGAGGGGGGAATTCAGAGAGGGATATGAGAGGGGAATGGTCAGGAGGGTCAGGGGGGAAGGGAGAGGGACGAAACGAACTGCCTTCAGCCGCGGCTGAAGTGGAATTTTGACCGGAAATTTGGTCCTCAGGAAACCAGCGGTTCGCCATCAGAAAAGCTTTTGACAAACTGTATAGTATATATATCTTGATATCGCAAAAAAATATTTACTTTTCAACAATTATATAGTTCTTACATTTTTTTCCCTGTAATCTTTGTTTTTTTTTTTCAGTTTTCACGATATTAGGTTAATCTCTTGGCTAGTAATATTTTTAGTCTATTGTTTATTTCTCTTCTAGAAGCAAAATTGTGAAATTAAATGGAAGACATTTTGATAAATGAGATAAAAATGCTAACCCCATCAATAACGAAATATCTCCTTTTTGTGATCTTTATTCCTCCTCTTTTTTTTTATATATAATATTAATCTATTTTACAATATCTCATAACCACTGTAATTATCACAAATCTGACTTTCTTTTTTAATGTTTCAACAACTATATGGTATGATTATATCTTTTTACACAAATGTGAAATGTCTTCTCTGCGTGAGTGTGTGTGTCTCCCTCTCTCTTTCCCTCCGTTTCCTTTATCCACTACCGTTCGACACGTGACAAAATGGGCCAGGCGATGACGATAGAGACGACGTTGTCGTATTCCACAGCTCCATCTCCGGTGTATATTCCTGAGGTAAACCGGCGTGGTACGAAGCGGACCGGTTTAGACTTGGGTACGGATGATCTTGATCGACGGGTGCTATTGAGTAAGATGTGGGTCCGTTAAGCTGCGAGGCCACGAGGCGGTCCAAAGCCGCCCAGCTAGTAACGAAGCTAGTGTCCACCACGTTGCTGACGTGGATATTATGATTAGTGTCGGGAGTGCTCACGTGGCAGCTGTTGTTGATTGTTTGACTGCTAGGGCTTTCAAGGTTTGGGAGTTTCATGAAAGGGTCAAGATTTAGCTCTTCTTTACAAGATCGCCCCATAAGTTCGAGAAACTGCTCCAGAGTGTCCTCGTTGAAGATCTGAGACGACCTCGTCGTGTCTCCACCACCGCTCAGGGAAGCTCCTCCAACGGGACTGTTTAGGGTTTTGTGAAGATNCGTGAAAAAAAGTAGAAAATTAACCCATAATTAATTTTTTTATAAACCTTGAATATCCCAAGGCTCGAGCTTGTTGAGATCAACGTCGCGANTAAAATAACTTATATCAGCAAAATTCATCATGTGTTGGGACACAGTCTGGTTAATCCAAAGAAAAAAGCGTAAAATTTTATATTTCAGTTGTATGTCGTGTTATATATATTAATATACAATGGAGATCGAAAATAAATATGTGAACTTTTATTATATATATTCTTTAATTTTTTCAATTTAAGTTGCAAAAGAACAAACGGTTTTTGTAAATTTATGTACGAACATGTGATCAATTTTTTTTTTCATATATTATGTAATACTTTCTTTGGTCTAGCTACTTGTACGTGTAAATAAACGAATAACTTTTATTATGGTCAATGAATCATAATCAAAACAAAATCGAGATTGTGATGTAAAATGAGACGTAACAGTGTCACCATATTCAAAAGAGAGCCCACATCCACATATATACTTCGGCTGAACTCTTAATTAAACGTTTCTGAAATAGATACATACCTCATGAACGGTGACATCCTCATGGGAAATAATGTTGTCGTCGAGTCTATATTCATGCATGATCCAGTCAGACTTTTGGCCGTGGGGAGCTCGACCTTTGTAGAAAACTAGGGTCTTTCTCATCCCTATCCTACGGCCATTGCTATATATGATCTTGTCGCGGCCCGTTGCTTTCCAAAATCCGGCAGCAGTGGCTCGGTTAGTTCTGGTTCCCGTCGGATACTTTTTGTCCTTGTGGCTAAAGAAATACCAGTCGTTTTGTGGCGTTGTTCCTATTTTACACATCTCTGCATAGCGACAAAAATATACAGTAAAGACTTTAAAACATAAACTGTATAAACTATTACTAAACGTATATTGGTCTTTGCAGTAACTAACTCCTAATGTAAACAAACAACAGCAACAACTAAGTGTAGATTCTCTGTACTCTAGTCATATATATTCTCGTAAAAGGATACATGGGAACGTCATGTATCAAAAGTGGTATAGACAAGACAGCCATTTATATATAAGGAAAAAAATATTAATTTCGGAAAATTGGATTAGGAGAGCGTGAAAAAAAGTAGAAAATTAACCCATAATTAATTTTTTTATAAACCTTGAATATCCCAAGGCTCGAGCTTGTTGAGATCAACGTCGCGAATGACATCCAGATCGATCTCGATGCTATTAACTTTCTTCCGGAGATAATACTGCAACAGCTCTTCCTCGGTCGGGTGAAACCTAAACCCAGGTGGCACTTGAGATTGTCCGTTCACTGATATGCTCATAGATTTGGACATCATCAAAGAGATTTCTAGATTAACTCAAGAACAGAGCTGTGAGGTTTGTTTAATTGTAACTACCGAACTGATGAAAGTTGGAGATGAGAGAGCTAGCGGAGAATGAGTATATATGTACTATATATANCTGTATAAACTATTACTAAACGTATATTGGTCTTTGCAGTAACTAACTCCTAATGTAAACAAACAACAGCAACAACTAAGTGTAGATTCTCTGTACTCTAGTCATATATATTCTCGTAAAAGGATACATGGGAACGTCATGTATCAAAAGTGGTATAGACAAGACAGCCATTTATATATAAGGAAAAAAATATTAATTTCGGAAAATTGGATTAGGAGAGCGTGAAAAAAAGTAGAAAATTAACCCATAATTAATTTTTTTATAAACCTTGAATATCCCAAGGCTCGAGCTTGTTGAGATCAACGTCGCGAATGACATCCAGATCGATCTCGATGCTATTAACTTTCTTCCGGAGATAATACTGCAACAGCTCTTCCTCGGTCGGGTGAAACCTAAACCCAGGTGGCACTTGAGATTGTCCGTTCACTGATATGCTCATAGATTTGGACATCATCAAAGAGATTTCAAGATTAACTCAAGAACAGAGCTGTGAGGTTTGTTTAATTGTAACTACCGAACTGATGAAAGTTGGAGATGAGAGAGCTAGCGGAGAATGAGTATATATGTACTATATATATTTATTGTTGTATAAAAAACAAGATGCATGAGGAAAACGCATGTGTCTCTTTGTGCACCTTTTTTTTGGGTTTTCTTTAATTATTTTTAAACATTCAGCTCTTATCATAATTAGCTTTTCCATTTGTTTTCATTAGTTAGTTTGAAAATTAAAATACAACCCTCCACAGAGAAATATTAAGTTCACTGTCAATTATGAATGATTATTATTCTTTTGTTCTTTTTTCACAATTATTAGTTTCAATTTGATTTTGGCCCCTAGTTTAAATTGTTTTGCTATTTTGTTTGTTGTTATTTAATTTTCAAATTAAAACGTGAGCCTCACTATAGTGATTTTGTTACACATCTTTTACAAGAACTTAAAATCACCAAATATGACAAGAACAAGCAGCGAGATATTATCACTTGGGTTCAAATATGTTATGTATAATGTATATTGTTGAAAAAAAAAACCATCCAATGTATATTTTTTTCTCTCTCAAATTATTCGTTCATCTGTTTATTCATTAATTTCTAAAACTATGAAATCCACGTAAAACATTACCGAAAAAGGTACACTAAAACTTATTATAAATCCATCTTGATCTATTTATTATATTTTTCATATTGTATTGTTTTACATTTACAACGAGTTAAGAATTACTGTAAAGAAGAAAAGAAAAAAGAAACATAAAAAGGGATATATAGTTGTCGGATAAAAAAAAAAAAAAGGTGATGTAGTTATCAGAAGAAGAAAGAGTAGGCCCCATAAGGCAACTAGATTGTAGGAAGCAAGCCCACATCGTAACGACGACCCTTGACCTTAAAATTTCTATAGAAAAGCTCCCTTTAAACAAATTAACAACCCACACAACTTAGTAATTAATAATACCTCTTCGTCTTCTTCTCTCTTTTTCCCCTTACAATCTTTTTAGATTTATATAAACGAGGTTAACGAGCACACACTGTATATGAAAAAATGAAGTCGAAATAGGGTGTGTTAGAAAGTTTCCCTCCGCAAGATGTGGCTTTTCATCGAGAAATAAACGAACGCTTCACTTAAAAAGTTTTTTGTTATTTGTAAACGAAAAGGTTGATCATTACTAAAAAAAAAAAGTTGATGTGACAAGGAGTGTTTTTTCCGGATGTGACGAAGAGTTATATACAGTACATATATTTATAATATTGTGTTGTGTGTGTATGTTATATATACGTGGGAAACTATCTTCGGAAGAAAGTGGGATATAGTGCCCTAAACGTAGATTAATTGGTGTTCGAAAGATGGTGGAGTTGGGTAACGGCTCATGAGTGTTCCTATCCCACCCATCTGATCGAATAGGATTAATAACCGTTTCGTTTTTCTTAGCTATTGGAAACCTCTTGAGTTACATTTATTTATTATTAGAATGTTTGCTCGATCGTTCGATATAATTTTGTAGTCATGTAAATAATAATATCTAAAACGGTCAAAGTGCGTGATGTGTGTTTCTTTTCTAAGTTCTTGTAATAAAATCAATCTCTAATCTGTTTTACAAAAACATAGATAATATTATTAACAAAAAATTCCATATTTTGCAAGTTATAAGAATTTTCTCAATATCCCATCGATTCTTGTATTATTTTTATTCTATATTTTAAATAGTTTTGTTTTTGCTCATTTTTTTAAGTTAACCCGTAGCAGTTTATTGTTACGTTCTGTTAGAGATCACTATATAAAGGTGAGACTAAGGAAAGGTAACGATGACGTCAAAAACTTACGCTTTTAGAAATGTACATGTGTGTAAGTACATATACTTATTGTGTAGAAACGTAATTAAGAAAACAAAATTGATAGAGGTAAGGAGTGTTAGTGTGGTTGGAGCTAAGACTTTATTTAAGATTAGTTAAGAGGCCTTTCTACAATTGTCTAAACACAGAATCATTTTGTTGCGATTCCGGAATTCCATGCTTTAAATCATTATTTTTTAGCTTGATTAATGACATTGCACCCAACTTTATTTTTGTGTGTGTCTTTCATAAGTCCATGTTTTTATTGGTTGCGCTTTGAAAATACAAAATTTCTAACTACTACTATAAGGACCTGTAGAAATTTACAGGTCAATTATTATATTGATTCTTTCTTGTAGCCAATACAATTAATTCGTATATTTTTATAATTTTGTTTTATACAGGTTGTTTCTATTTTAAATATAACTTCTTCTTATAAGTTTTGAAGATAAAAAGAAAAACTGGTACTTAAGAAAATCATATTCTTTGAAGATAATAATTTTTTTTGAAAGTTATGCATGTGTGATTTTTTTTTTTTTTAATAACGTTCACTAAATTAAAGCAGAAGAACTGCATAAAAGAATTTTGTGTTTGTAGACTTGTATAATATTTAGTACACGTTTT
Source organism: Camelina sativa (assembly GCF_000633955.1). Lineage (NCBI taxonomy): Eukaryota > Viridiplantae > Streptophyta > Magnoliopsida > Brassicales > Brassicaceae > Camelina > Camelina sativa. The sequence goes on from NC_025688.1 coordinate 29,524,021, forward strand.
TTCCATTGTGGATGTTGAATATACCATTAGCATCATGCCAACCCGTATCATCAACAACGTACCGTTTAAAAGTAAGATTTAGAAGAAAAAAATTAATGTTTTCTGGGCTCCATATTAATTTTGGCATGGAGAAGCTAAGTGAACATACACAGAAGGATGTAAGGAGAGTCCAATAACTTGTTTAATATGAATCTGTTCAAATAACAAGATGCAAATTGGTTTTTGAGTTTATGTATCCTAACTTGTTTTTTTTTTCTATCCATTAGCTAAAATCTAATTCAAAATATTTTAATATTGAATAAAGCTTGATTTTACTTGTATTTAAAAATCACAGAGTGAACGACGCATGCATTAATTAAAAATAAATCAATGATTATGTAACGTATTATTTTAATGGAGTTTTTAAATCCATTGAAATTCACTAACCAAATAATTTTTAAGGTATCATACTATCATGCATTATTATTCGTACGTTTCCGTTTTTGGTCTTTATAGTGTCTAATTCCATCTAGATGTCAACATCTAACATAGGTCTAAGTTCAGATAGTGATCCAATTCGATACAACACTAATTAACTAGTTTGGTTTTTTTTATAAATTGATTTTTAAAAAATTATTTAAAATTTCTACCATTAAACTACGTACAATAACCAATGTATCATTATATCGTGATCAATTAATTCGTTATTTTACAAAATTTAACATTATGGCAGAATATATGCGTAAGTTTTGGGAGAATACGTACAGGGGCGGACGCAAGTGTATCACTACATGGGCACGTGCCCCATACAAAATTTCATAATTTAAAAACTTGTTTTGCAATATGTAGTGGAGATGTAAGAATTGGTTTGTACTTTGTAGTGATTTTGTCTAGTCAGTTAGTTTTAGTTTACTATTTTTAAGTAATAAATATTTTCAGTGTTAGTTTATTTTTCTTTTATTTACCTCTTTTTGAACTGTTTGAAGGAATTACGTTAATATAAAGTACTACTAATGTTGATAAACACTAATTCAAACCTTTTTTTTTTTTCATGTTTTTATAGTAGTCTTTTAAAATAGAAGAATTGCACTCTATAACCAACAAAAAAACTATAATTCAACAACTAACTATTCTAATCATGAAAAGCTAATATACAATATATAAATTATAATATATACTATATTATCTTTGCTACCACCACCATCCCCACCCCCTACTACCACCAACCCCACCCTCTAAAACCACACTCTCTACCTCCTACAATCATCCGGCCGCCACCACCATTACCACTAGGGTTCTCAATGTACTATCTTCTAGAGTTTAGATTTCTCTAATCACTACCATCGAACCACCGCTACAGAATTGTCGGACCACCGCCACATAACCGTCGAACCATCGTCGAAGAACCGCCGGACCACCGCCAGAGAACCGTCGAACCACCACCAGAGAGCCGTCGGACCATCGCTGGAAAACTGCCAGACCATCGCCGGGCCGCCACCAGACCACCGCCGGAGTACCACCATCTCACCGCCGGACCACCGTCCACCACCACCGCCGTTTATCCCTATCCATCACTACCCTTAAACCAAAAAACCTAAAATAGTAATTTTACTCTACCGTTATCCTACTTTTCTAATTTTTTTTAAATAGATAACTATATTATTTGTTAATTCTTTTTTTGACTACTCAACTAATTCACCCTTTAAAATATATATATATTAAATTGTGCCCCATGTTAATAGCGGTTTATTCAAAAAAATAAACGTATATAGTAATAGTGTTGGCGTTTTTTCCCCATGGGCACGTGAAGAACTGTAGTTTATTGACGCTTCTTTTTTTTTAGTTCAAAGTTTCATTGACGCTTATTGTCAATTATTGGTTTACAAATTGATGTCATAAAACTGTCACATGCATGTTAATATACATATCTGTACGTTCTCACGACACGCGCGCGCCCATGTAATTGTATCAACGCCCCCAATATATTCATCTGACTTGATTACACAATATTCTTTTTTTTTTGTCTTTCAATTCCAGACCATAAATTTTATATTTAAAACTATTATTTTCTGCTATATTATTAGGTCATACATATTCTAACCTTCAATATGTCATAGATATATATTTCGTAGATGATATATAAATTTATGTGTAAATTGGTAATTAAAATTTCAGCTCTTAATTTCTGAAAATTTATATTTAATACACACAATTACAATTAGTTTAGTCATAATTTGTTTATAAATAGTATATTACTGAATATATTAAAGTCTACAGAGTAATTATTGTTTTTTTTTTGGTAAAAGATATATAATTGGTGATGGATGAAATATAATGAAAGGAACGGATGGCAGTTTTATGTTAAAATAATAAATACTTGAATTTGGAAACTCTCTAGAAGTTATAGAAAGTTTGCATGGGAAGCAATCTTAGTTTGGTGAATTTTCGTCAAAATTTGTTAAGCCTAATGGTGAGACGTCATATGACTCTACGCCCCGTTTTCTTTTAATGGCGAGGGGCAATTTTGTAGTTCCATTGATTTTGGACTCTTTCACGATAGTCTTTTATAGTATTGTTTTGTTTAACAATTTTTTTGTTGTCGTTGAAGGAGTGTTTAGTTACAGCTTGGGACGTTGCCTTTAATCAAAACCAAAGACGTTAATTAGTTTAAATCGTTTTCGACTGGTCCTTCTTACTATGGAAGAGGAGTAAATATATTGACCAACTTCCAACTCTCTAGCTAGTTGATCAGGTTAATGTCGAGATTTTCTGTTTTTTTTCATAGGAAATATCTGTAAGCTGTACCAGAAGAAGCAAGAGGAGCTGCTGCCCAAAATTAACCTTAAAATTTATAAGCTTTGCCTCAGAGCTTGAGAAGTTTCTGAAGGTACTGTATTCTTATATTTTAAAATTGTATAGTACGAAAAATATCAATTAGTTCAATTTTTTTTTGAAGTATGTATTTTATTTACCTTTTCTAACCCGACCAAAATATCTAGCTACATATTTCTTGAAATATTCTCGTTGCGATAATGCATTAACTAGAAGAAAAAAACTATTTAAGAGAATTTTAATGACTTTAAAAGTTATGTAAAATATGTTGTTATTCAATTAAGACTTTCTAAAACTTTTTTAAAATTTGGTGTTATTAGTTGTGGATTTATAAAAAGTAATCTAAAATCTTGATAAATCTATTGTTATTGGATTAAGAGTTTTACAAAGTCATTAAAAGTTTTATGTTATTCAAATAAAACAAAAGAATCTTGGATTGTTAATGAATTCAAATATTATGTTATTGGTTTAAGATTTTATACCAGTTTCTTTATAAAAAGAGTCATGAAAACTCTTTCATCAAATAGAGAGATTTGTGAATCATAGTTCATGACTTTTTGGGAGGCAGAGAAGAAGAATTGAAGACGTCGCAAACCAAATTCATATACCCAGAAAAAAATAGTGGCTAGGTTCCGGCTTTTGCTCCGACCCAAACCTGTCGTGTCGTTGTTACCCTACAAGCCTCCTCCTCCTTCTTCTTCGTTGATTACTCCGACAATAGAGTCAGTACATTCGCAGCCAGCACATGAATTGTGATAGACAAAGAGCAAACATGTACTTATGATTGTGAATTGTGAATGTGAATTGTTAAAGAAGATATATTTTACTAGTTATCTTGCAGAGAGCAAACGTATGTGAACAGAGAGTACTAAAAATACAAATCAAAACAAAAACTTGAGTTATTCAATGTCAAGAGGCGTTGAATAAAGATGATTTTATAGAAGATGAGATAAGCAAGAGAATTTTTTTTCTTTCACAGAAGCGTTGAATCAAAAGAATATTGTGCAGTATTTTTTTAGAAAGATTTTACAAGATTTTACGAGTGATTTTACAAGATTAGGAAATACAAATCAGCAAGATTTTAAACAACTTTCTAAACAATCACTTAGAATCCTCAATTTTATACTTTCCATGATTTTATTTAAAGTTATTAAAATTCTCTTAAAATCTCAAACCAATACCTCTCCTAATATGTATTTTTATGAGGCCTTTAATTTGACCCTTCAATCATGTAACAATTAGAATTAAGACGTACACCGTGTCTATGTACAAACAATATGCATAATATGAATTTCAATTTGGTATGCGTCTATCTCAAGATCATGTAGACATGCATGGGAAGATATCAATAAAATATAAACATGAATACAAAAGACATAAAAAGCCACAGACATTAACGTAACATGATGATTATGAAAATGAATAACGTTTTTCTCCTTACTTTTGTGAATTATGTTGATTAATGGCGGATTATTAGAGAGGACCGCCCAAATTTGTATAATTTATAGGGTAAACCCAAAGACACACAACAGATACACGAAATAAGCTAATATATAGATGATAAAGGGAACAGTATGATGAGAGCGCCTAATCGGGGAGGGGGGGNGGTAATATGTGAAATTGATGGATGATCTGTCATTTTAAAATGTAATCATCTCAGAGCATATACGTACGTAGCTAAGACCTACCGTCGATCGCCTGAAACGATAATATTCTTTTATTAGATATTTGTCGTAAAGAGCCGCCAACCAAAAAAAAAGATACGGTCGTAAATATTCCAGTATCTCGTCTAACAATATATATAATTAACGGGAGGTATTGGTTTAGGATTTAAAAAAAAATTTAATGACTTTATGTTTTTTCTGATTGTTAGAATCATAGAAAATTGAAAGTTAAAAATGAAGGATTCTAAGAGATTGTTTAGGAAGTTTTTTAAAATCTTGATGATTTATTTTTTCTAATTTTGTAAAATCTTTCTATTTGATGAAAGAGTTTTCATGATTTTTGTTATGAAGGAAATGATATAAAATCCTAAACCAATAACATAAAATTTGAATTCATTAACAATCCAAGATTCTTTTGTTTTACTTGAATAACATAAAACTTTTAATGACTTTATAAAACTCTTAATCCAATAACACTATATTTATCAAGATTTTAGATAACTTTTTACAAATCCATAACCAATAACACCAAATTTTTAAAGAGTTTTTAAAAGTCTTGATTGAATAACAACATATTTTACCTAACTTTTAAAGTCATTAAAATTCTTTCTAAATCCTAAACCAATACCTCTCCCTAAATAACTTGGAACTATTAAAAAGGGTCTTCTTTTTTAGCACAGTTGTTTGTTATTCGCTCAAAATGCAAAAGAGAGAACTTTATGTTTTTCAACTATTTTCTAGGATTAATTAACTTCGTATTGTGAACTGAAATTTAGACTTAAAGCATATGTGAGTGAACGGCTACATACACGCTTAAATATTCTGCTTCGTTATACTGTATACATATATATATATATATATAATTTACCCAAAGGTCCCAAACCCACTTTAATTTAAAGTTAAATAACAAAGAGGTGAAAACCCGTGTTCTAACAATTATCGATTTTTTTTTTCTTTCTTTGTATGAATGTTATTTTATCAAAAATTTCTGTTACAGTATGTTATATTTATGTATATTCAATGTAAATTATTATACATGATACTTGTCACATTAAGGTTTTGATTTCAACTAAATCTCATTACCTTTCAAATTTTGGTGGATGGTGATGCTGCTTGGAAATCCGATTCCGAATCATTGTTAGATTTTTAATGTAATCTTTGTCGTCTTATATTTGTGCTCTTCTACTCATTGGTATCTATTGCCGAGCACGTATCTAATTATTTGCATGCATTACAGGATCAGGTGCGTGCGTATCTTTTTTTTTTTTAATTAGCTAATACGATTATTTTAATTATAGTTTTGAATGCATGGTCAAATTTCTGTAAATTTGTCCTTTTTAATACATTCATACATACATACATTATGCATTGCAAATCATGCATTTTCAGATATTGATATTTAAAGCTATAGTATAATGTTTTCATCAGCCTATTATATGACGTATTCACCCAATCGATAGTTACATAAGATTTGTCTCTTCGTGATGATTGTGTCCCTATATGCTGGCAAAATATAGCAATCTCTTGTATAGCTAGGCGATCTAAGACAGGACATAGCGGTCTGCTAATTTTGGTTAAGCTGCGTGAATCGTTATTGATTTGGAATCAGGATGTACATTTCATGGAAGTCGATGTCGTTCAACTTATAGAGTTAGGCACATGTTATATATATATATATATATATCTGAATGCGTTAGTATCAAAATTACAAGATGGCCTGTTCTTTTTCTTATCGCTAGATTAGCGACCAGCGACACACATTTAAAAAGCAACGAATGAAAAAATTGAGGTGAAAAAAAAAAGAAAACTGTTGTCGGCGATTACTTTTATAGTCATTGGTTCTAAAATACCATCACTGACATTTTTAGCGATTAAACTCTTCTCCTTCTCCAGAATGAAAAACAGTGGCTATAATTAATGAAAAGAGATAATTTATCATTTCCTTTTATTTTTTGCTGGTCGCTAGCTACAGCTATCCGAACAGGGCCGATATCTTTTATTGCACTTATATTTTGTTGAAACATATATATATATATATATATATATATATATATATATATTTGCTAAACAATTTCGTTGAAACATATTGAAAGCTATTATAACCAATTAACGTTAACAAAGAAACTACCTACTAGCTACACTTAATTACTAATTATTATTTTGTTCTATCAACCTTAACATATAAAATTTACAATCCGAATTTACTATTCAATTCAGTTGGTGGTTAAAGTAAACCTGAATTTTTAATTAAACTTATAATGAGTCTTCGAAGATTGGGCCTAGTGTGATACGTCCACACGTATGTTAAAAATTTAAAACAGCGTAAATAAAGTGTAATAATGGGCTTCACAGACATGGACTTAAAAAGCCCACAGAGCCTTGCTATCTTATCTCTTTTCAAGGACACGATCGTAAATAATATTAAAAAGTATTATAATATATATTTCCTTTTTTATGTAAATGATATCTCCTTTTTTACTAAAGTCCCATTTGCTGCCAACGAATATTCCACCACGTGGCAAATGAGAAACGTTGACGGTCAAAATAACGGAATCCGTATGATTCGCTGTCACGTTCATAACGCCACGGACACGACACAAAAAACCCAATCAACAGCGTTCTAACGGATTTCAGACTTTAAGGAAACAAAATCGCTGGACACGTCACGCGTCAATTAAGTAAACCCTTTTTTTTTTTGGTAAATAGTATAAAACCATCACTGAGTTCAATGATCCCATGCACGCGGGACCACGTACGCGTGGTTAAGTCTTATGATCTACACCGTTGGATTAAAACTCACTTTTTAATCCAACGGTAATTTTTGTGCAAGTTGAGAGAAAAAATAAAATTATAATTTTTTTCCTTAAATAATAATACTAATATTTGGAAAGTGGCTGAGCATAAACATGTGCATGCCTGCCTGTATCTTGCAGCCTTCATGTGGATTTATCAGTGCGACACTATCCATCATCAAATAAGGAACTCATATCTACACTTTCTTTATCCTAAAAAATTACATGTAAAGATCAAATATTTACATTCCAAAACCAAACGTAATAGACGACGAGCGACAAAATCAAAAGAGAGGATTTGTAAATTATAACTCATGCCATATATATATGGGATCCCATATATACAGGTCACTTGATTGATTAGTTGTTGTTAAGGAAAAGAATAAAGTTTTGGGCTATCAAATTTTTCGAATGTGATATTGACTTTTACACCGTGTTCTGACAATATGCATGTGTTGTTGATCGATATATACGGCTACAATGGTTTACGTACAAACCACAATATCTATATACTAGTAGTAACTTATTATAGCGTCTAACTATGTAATTATCGCTACTTTGGTTTTTTTCGACTTGTCTGATGAAGCTTTGCATGTTTTTTCCACTAACAATGGTAGCTAGGACTTTATAGATTTTGCCACTAATTTTAGCAAAAACTTTTTTTTTTTTTTTTTTTTCATAATATAATGCTTTTAGTTGAGAGAAAACGGCTAATGTCTAAACAAAAACAAAAACGGCTAATGATTGGTAGACACATCGATCATTCGTTGAGAGTTTTCAACAAAATATTTTAGACTATATATAGTATAATATGGAAACAAAAAAAAATGCATACATTTCCACAATTACCGTTAGTACTTAATAGTATGTAAATAGTGACAGATGATACATATTTGACGGCTCTGATCGAATAAAAAAGAAACTTGTACTAACAAACTTTATTAAAAGACAAGCTAAAATGAAAAATAAAAAATAAAATAAAAATTCTGCAAATGTTTTGAGGAAGACAACCTGGCTTCTGTGTTAAAAAAACCAGCAGGTCTGCCCTACTACAATTATAATTATCTCATTCTTTTTTTTTAATAAAGGATTTTTTTTTGCGTGTTAAAATTTGAAAAAAATACAAACATCCAAAAAAATTCGAAAAGAGAGTATTTAGAAGCTTGTGCCAGAAATTCAAGACCCATAAAAAAAAAATTATTCATACTTCATAGTATATTACATTATACATATGCAAATTCAGTCAAAATAAACCAAGAAATTACATTATACATATACTATTGAAAACCTTTCTATAGTAGTGTAAAATTGGGGAGAAATTTAAAATCCTTTTCTCACTCTGATATTTATTTATTATTTAGAGAGGAACGGTCAAAGTTTGTGTTTTTTTTTTGTTGTATAGAAAATAAAATAAGAATTTTTATTTATCGAGAATTTTGTAGACTTCAAGAGAGGGAGGTTGAAGACAGCGAAGCAAATGGTTTTTATGCAGCGGACCCAACACAAAGATTAAATTGGATATCACAAAACAAAACAACGCATAGTATATAAATACAGCGAAAAAGGTAAAATTGTTGGGTCCTCTCTCTCTCTTCTCTCTTCTCTCTATAGGGCCATTGTCGTCTCTCGTGGTCGTGGGTTCCCACTAGCAGCTTTCTTGTCTTCCTCCATTGGTTTCTCTCCCCTTTTCTTTTCCTTCAAATCAACCAAAACAGAGGTTTTTTGCTCTTTCTCTATTGTTTCACTCTTTAGGTCCAAAGTTTTCATCTTTTTTTTTTTTTTTTTTTTTTTTTTTTTTT
>NC_025688.1:29533098-29540168 GCF_000633955.1 Camelina sativa
GTGAATCGTTTTCTTTTGTTGGGAGTGGTAAAGTTTCAGTTTTTTTTTTCCGTCTTAGTTCAAGATTTTGGGTTAAAGAAAGCCATAGAGATAGAGAGAGAGAAAGATTGAAACTTTCATGTGAATTTTTAGGGTTTGTGAATTGAGGAAAAAGCAATCAGATGGCTCAACAGAGACAGTTTCAGATGGAAGGTAATCATAATAGTAGTGGTGGTACGAACGATACCAAGTTGACGAAAATCTTCGTGGGAGGATTAGCCTGGGAGACGCAGAGAGATACAATGAGGCGTTACTTTGAACAGTTTGGTGACATTGTTGAAGCTGTTGTCATTACTGACAAGAACACTGGAAGATCCAAAGGATATGGATTTGTATGTTTCTTCTTCTTTCTTCTTCTACGTTTTTATTGTTAAAGTTTACCTTTTTTTTTTTTCTTTTTTCTAAGGCGGTGGTTTTGATTTGATCAGGTGACGTTTAAGGAAGCTGAAGCAGCCATGAGAGCTTGTCAGAATATGAATCCTGTGATTGATGGAAGAAGAGCTAATTGCAACCTCGCTTGTCTTGGTGCTCAGAAACCTCGTCCTCCTACTTCTCCTAGACATGGTTTTTTTTTACTCTCTCTCTCTCTCTCTCTCTTTCTCTAGAATGCAATGGAAACTACTAGCTTAGGGTGATTGAAAAAATCTGATCTTTTGGATCTTGTTACTTGATTAACACGTGAAAGAGTCATGTGTTGATTAATAAAGAAACTTGATTTGCAGGAGCAGGGAGATTCAGATCGCCAGGATCAGGAGTAGGATTAGTTGCTCCTTCTCCTCAGTTTCGAGCCTCTTCTTCTTCCTCTGCTTTTGTTCATCAGCACCAACAACAACAACACACTGGTCAATTCCCATTTCCTTACCCTGCTGCTTACGGGTAAGCGTAATCATCACATCAATAACAATCGTTTCTGGTTAATGTGTGTGGCAAGGCCCGAAACTAATGTTTTGTATATCTTCTTCTGCAGATTTGCTGGTTATTCTCAAGAGGGAATGTACCCAATGGTTAATTACTTTCATAGATCTCTCACAATGTAACTTCCATTTCACTGATAAAACTTTGAAGTTCTTATGTATGTGTTTTTGGTTTGCAGAACTACTACAATCATCATCTCTATGGAGGACAGCAGTTTTCACCATATGTGGGACATCCATCATCAGGATCAACAGGAATGTACCATGGCTATTATCCATTCTATGCTCAATACAATGCAGCACAAAGTAGCAATCAAGCTCAAGCTCAAGCTCAACATCATCAAGGTTCCAGCTTTCAATACACTGCTCCACCTCCTCCTCCTCTGCTGCAATATCCTTACTTGCCTCACCAGCAACACTTTAGTTCTCAGCAGCAATTCAGCTCTCAGCAGCAGCCTCCGCCTCCAGTCCTCTCCCTCCCAACCTCTCTAGCTCTATCATTGCCATCATCTTCATCACCATCCTCTACAACTTCCACCTCAGGTTTGATTTCACAACTCAAAATCTTAATTGAAAAACCATTGGACACATTGTTTTGAATCATGCTTGACTGTAATGTTTTGTTGCTTATTACTAGCTGCAACGACAGCAGCAACAAAAACAGTAGTTATTACTACAGCGACAAAGAATGCAGCAGCAGCAGCTGAAACAAGCAGCACCAAAGATGGCCATGAAGCAGTAACAACATCAACCATCAAGATAGAAGATTGATTCAGTACTACTACTACAATAGCCAGAGCAAGGGACAAACTTCAGTGTACACTAACTCATCATCAATCTCTCCAACAACGTTCTAGAAACATTCATTCATCGGTCTTAGGAGTCTATAATCTTAATTAGTACTACTTAGGAGGAGGAAGGAAGAAGAAGAAGAAGGAAACAATCATATCACATTCTTTGTTTTTTTTTTTTGGTTATTTCAAGATTCATATTGCATTTTAGGTTAAAGAATCAAGAGAAGGCATTGGTTGCTTTTTTTTAGATTCTTAGAAGAAGAAGAAGCAGAAGAAAAAAAAACATGGATGGATGCAGAAAGCTTCATCATCAGATTATTACATTCATTTGGGGATTTATTTTTCAGGTTCAGAAGAAATGTTTTATGTCTTCTTTTGAACCCAAACTGGATTTTTAAGCTTCGGATAAGCTTGAAATCCTTTTTTTTTTTCTTTTTCCTTTTCACATATGTAATTCTTGAAATTGTTATAATTCAATCACATTGCTTCTTCTTACCTATTTGTTCATTCTTTATTTAATTAATCAGCTGGTTCGTTCTAGGGAAAGTGAAACAACTCAAAATCCGTTCATCCTTCGCTTTCACCTAGCTAGAATTTTCTACTACTTTTTGAATATATTTAAAATTGAAACTTTTTATAAAAAAATAATTAAATTTTGAAATGGCATGATCATTTCATTTTCTTTTAAAGGGGGGTTCTCAGAGTAAAATGATGATTGTTTATCTTTGGATTCCAAAAGGGATCTTATGAAGACATAAAAAGTACCGGTCAAAAGACCGTTGGAATAAAACGGATCTATCTTCTTTTCATCCTCTATGGATAATATTTCATGACTACTACTAGTATTATTTTTTAAAATATACCCAACTCTTGTTTTTTTCCTTGTAACCAAAACATTTTTTTTAAAAGAACTTATGTGACACTTGTAGCAGAATAGACAGACACATGGAAGTCGTCTTTGTCTGCAATGTATAAAGGGAAAATGGACCCAAAAAATTGTATTTGGAATGAGTATTATTACTATGCAACCATTCGATGATGAGTGAAACTACCAATAAAATAAAATATGGTCAGACTTGTGAAAACAAAAAGTGAAAGTCAGACTCAGGTTTCACCAAAAAAAAAGCAAAAATGATTATAAGAGCCGAAGTATACAAAATTGATGGGCTATTTTAAATCTAAGGCCTAAATGATTATAAAGCCCATTATTGACTTTTAAATATGTAGACAGACATGTGTAACTAATTTGGCCATAAAAAGCTTATAGCCTTAGATATGTAAACACGCAAGAATATGTTTACATTATTTATTACGTACTGTCCTAATCATATAGATCGAGAGATATTTTTCTTTTTATTAATTTATTAATGATGGGACATTTTTATTTTTTTCTACGCAAAGCAAAGTTTTATAGATGGTTCTAGAACTCCTTTTGATATCCACAGAAAATTTTCTTTAATAAAAAAAAAATATCATTCCATTTTCCATTTCCAAATTTACGCGGCCACTACACTACTAATCTGATTTAAATAAAGCTAGTGGCATTTCATATATATAATAAAGTAATCAAATTGTTAATTCCCAGTTGAAAAGTTAAATAAATTTGCTTTATGGAAAAAGGGGGAAAGAAAAAAAAAAGGCCATCCAATTTGAATGATACATAGGAAGGCTAGAAGAACAGTAGGAAAAAAAATAAAAATCTCTTTGTACTTAAAAAGAATTAATTAAATCCAACCAAAGAGATGAAAACTGAGCCACACAAAGAAAAAGAAAAACACGTGTCAAGCGCATGACCACGAGATGAAACTCAGGCGAATATCTTCACTTCCGTAGAGGAAACAGGTAAATGACACGTGTAAATGTGGACCTGAGAAGCAGAGAGGAGAGAGAGGACCACCTCCACCGAATCAGCCGCGATACAGAGAAAATCAAAACAATGGCTCATATTAAGCCACGTCATCTCAGTGAAGGCCCGCCTTTATTTCTCACCGTTAATTAGATTTCTCTATTTGTTTATTTTTCTCTCTCTACAAGTCTTCTTCCTTCTTTCTCCTCTTGATTGTTAGATATTTTTTCGTGGTTCTGATCCAAAGATACCAATTTTTTTCTGAAAAAGAGTTTCGTTTTTTTCTTCTTCTTCTTCTTCATATTCAACATCTTCTCTGATATTTTCTCTCTCTCTCTCTCTCTCTCTCTCTCTCTCTATCCTTTTGGTCGGACTAAGATCTGTTATTAATCGAGAGTCTCGTTTCGTTTGCTGTGTTTTGACTTTTGTTGGTGTTACCGAGTTCTGCTTTTTTGTTTGTTTTGAGCTCTGATTCGATGGGGGAGATTGTGGTTTTAAGTAGTGATGATGGTATGGAGACGATTAAGAACAACAACAGAGGCAAGTCATCTGAAGTTGTTCAGTGGGAGAAGTATTTGCCTAAAACTGTTCTTAGGGTTTTGTTAGTTGAATCTGATGATTCAACTCGTCAAATCATCACTGCTCTTCTTCGTAAATGCTGTTACAAAGGTCGATTCATCTTTTCTGATAAAAGTTTGCTTCTTTTTTTTTGTTTATGTCTTGATTGATTTTGAAGATGTTTGACCTGTGAAACTAAAAAAAAAAAACTCGATCTTGCTTGTTTTGATTTGATACAGTTGTAGCTGCTTCCGATGGTTTAGCTGCTTGGGATATTCTTAAGGAGAAGTCTCATAACATTGATCTTGTACTAACAGAGCTGGATTTGCCATCTATATCTGGTTTTGCTCTACTTGCTTTGTGTATGGAGCATGAAGCTTGCAAGAACATTCCTGTCATAAGTACGATGGTGATCCCCTTAGTCCTTTATGCCTTATAAAAACGCCTCTTTATGTGTTTTTTTGTGTGTTCTCATATGCTTTATTTTCGTTTTCTTTCTTGAAATGAATAGTGATGTCTTCGCAAGATTCGATAAAAATTGTGTTGAAGTGTATGCTGAGAGGTGCTGCTGATTATCTTATTAAACCCATGAGGAAAAACGAGTTGAAGAATCTATGGCAACATGTTTGGAGACGACTTACTGTAAGATTTTTTTTTTTTTTTTTTTTTCCTTTTTTGGTGTTTTGAAGTTTCGTTTCCTTGTGTTGATGTTTGTAGTTTGAAAGACTTAACTGTGTTTTTTTGGTTATGAATCAGTTGCGTGATGATCCTACGGCTCATGCTCAAAGTTTACCAGCTTCACAGCAGAACCTTGAAGATACTGATGAAACTAGTGCAGATTCCAGATATCATTCCGACCAAGGAAGTGGTGCTCAGGTATATAGATGTTACCACTGACTTGTTACATGATATATGTGTTTGATTATATTTTGTATGAGTTGTGGCTGGACTCTGAAGTCTTTCAACTTGAGATTGTATTGTATTGTATTGTCACTTTTCAAGAGCTTTTGTTTATATGTGCACATTCAAATTATTCAGGCTATCAGCTACAACGGCCACAATAAGGTAATGGAGAATGCCAAGTCACTGGATGAAAGAGACGAGGTTAAGGATTCTGGTAGAAATGACAAAAAGCCCAAATCTTTTGATGTGACAATGGATTTGATTGGTGGAATTGACAAACGGCCTGAGAGTATCTATGAAGACAACAGTCCTGACGCGTGTGCTGGTCCCGAGCTTGGACTCTCTCTGAAAAGATCTTGCTCTGTTAGTTTTGAGAAGCAAGATGAAAGCAAGCATCAAAAGCTTAGTCTCTCTGACGCATCAGCCTTCTTAAGGTCAGTGTGTTTCCTTGCTCGAAAAAAAAAAGAATGTCTCCAATGTTGTGATCAGTGTTTTAATGAAACAACTTTACTTATTATTAACCTGCAGATTTGAGAATAGCAAGACAGCAGAGAAAGCAGTGGTTGCTTTAGAGGCGAGTAGTTCAGGTGAGCCAAAGACACCAACCGAATCACATGAAAAGTTAAGAAAAGTAAGATCTGATCAAGGAAGCGCCACAACGAGCAGCAACCAGGAGAATATCGGATCATCAAGCATAACCGAACAGAACGAGTTAAGCATCCCTCACCAAGTTCTTCCGTCTGCAGTTACAAATCAAGTGCAAAATCCGCAAGATTCCCCAGTTCCAGTAGTAGAATCAAATCGTTTGAAAGGTAGCAAGGAAGCAGAAGTTGGGTCTCAAAGCACCTGCAACACAGATGAGGGGATTGCAGGACAAAGTAGCAGCACAGAGAAAAAGCCAAAGGAAGAAGAAAGTGCACAACAACGTTGGAGTCGGAGTCAAAGAGAAGCTGCACTGATGAAATTCAGGTTAAAGAGGAAAGATCGATGCTTTGATAAAAAGGTAAGAGACACACACAACAAGCTTTGATCATAAAACAAAGCATGTGAATAATCAAAAAAACAGGAACGAACTGATTCAGTGGATGGATATACAGGTTCGATACCAGAGCAGGAAGAAGCTAGCGGAACAACGTCCAAGAGTGAAAGGGCAGTTCGTGCGTGCCGTCAATTCAGACTCGTCTACAAAAGCCTGAAACAGCTCAACAAAAAAAAAAACTCTTTATAAGTTTTATCTCTCGATTTCTTTTGTTAGTTTTCATTACAATAGAAACCAAACTTAATTAGATTTGTTTTTCTTTAGTGTGTTTTTTTTTGTTTTTCTTGTATTTGATTGGCTACTTCTGAGAGTAACTTTTGTATATATACAACTCTGATAAATGAGGAGTTCGCTATGCTAAAACCGTAACTTGAATTTCGTTATGCTAAACCTTTAGCAGTATAACTGTATAACATACACAATCAATCATTAGACTAAACCGCCACTCCGAACCAGTCAATCATAATTGGACCAATCATTGAATGAAGAAATAAATGGTTAAAAAAGACAGCAAATATTACCGGTCCATAGAGTGTCGGCCACGTGTTCCTCATTATTACCGTGAAAGGGAAAGGGAAAAAAATCAAAATTGGAACCAAAGAGAGAAAGATCTCTCTCAAAGGGAAGATAAGAGAGAAAGCGGACCCAACGAAAAAAAATAAAAAAGGGTTAGGTGGGTTGGATCTCTCTCATGTAATCGGTGCTCCCTCCCCTCGAATTTGTTTTCCTTTTAAAAAAAACATAAAGCCTTCTCCTTTTGGCCGCCTCTAACCCCAGAGAGATTCTTATTATACAGCTGAATCTTCTTCAATTTTGTAACTTGAATCTCTCGACTCTCTCTCTTGGTGAGTTTCTTTTTCTCTCTCTCTTTTACTAAGGGTTTCTATATATTTCAATTGTTGCAGCTGCTCTTTGAACCCTTCTTCTTCCTCCTCACCCAGGCGGCAAGCCCACTTTTTTTTTTTTTTTTTTTTTTT
>NC_025688.1:29540476-29543781 GCF_000633955.1 Camelina sativa
TCCAACTTGAATCAGTATTTGCTGATGCATTATATTATGAAATCGTGTCATTCTGAATCGTGTTAGGGTTTGTAGATTCTACACTTTCTGACATCTGACATCTGGAATTGGTCTGATTGGGACACTTTTGATTCTCTTTTACTGTTGTTTGTTTCTTTATTGGGTGTCAAACTTGAATCAATATCTGTATTGTTTTTGGCTTTTCACTCTTAACTTCTGATGATTATTATATGGTGTGAAACCGTTGACTAGTTTGTTTTTTTTAAATTCCTTCGTTTGTGTTTTGCTTGAAGAGTTCCTCCTTCTGTAGCTCTCTACTAGTTGTGGTATACATGTACTAGTCCTCTGATTTGATATTTCTTGATAAATTTGCTTTCTTTTTTTTGTTGAAACAGACCTATCCGGAAAGCTATTTGTTTTGGTTCATTTGAATTGGGGTTTTGTTGTCTTATTATCCGAGGTAGCTGATTTGTGGTTTGCTTATTGTAGTTCTCTAGATCCCATTCAGGCCTTTGTTTTGTTTATTTCTCATTGTCCCTTAACGTTTTCTCTTTGCAGATGGAGTCTTCAGGTTCCCAGCATAGTCACATTGTTGAGGTTAATGTTGGAAAATCTGGTGAAGAAAGAATTATTGGGGGAAGCAAAGTATGTGGAGAAGCGCCCTGTGGGTTTTCAGATTCTAAGAATGCTTCCGGGGATGCTGCAGAACGTACTGCTTCTATGCGTAAGCTTTGTATCGCGGTTGTGCTGTGTCTAGTGTTCATGAGCGTTGAGGTTGTTGGTGGGATCAAAGCCAATAGTTTGGCCATTCTTACCGATGCTGCCCATTTGCTCTCTGACGTTGCTGCCTTTGCGATCTCGCTGTTCTCTTTGTGGGCTGCTGGTTGGGAAGCGACTCCGAGGCAGACTTACGGGTTTTTCAGGATTGAGATTCTGGGAGCTCTTGTCTCTATCCAGCTCATTTGGTTGCTCACGGGTATTCTGGTGTATGAAGCCATTATCAGGATTGTTTCCGAGACCAGTGAGGTTAATGGATTCCTCATGTTTCTTGTTTCTGCGTTTGGTCTAGTGGTGAACATCATAATGGCTGTTCTGCTTGGGCATGATCATGGTCACAGTCATGGGCATGGGCATGGGCATGGGCATAGCCATGGTCATGACCATCACGATCACGGCGGAAACCATAGCCATGGGGTGACTGTTACTACCCATCACCATCATCATGATCATGGAGAGGACAAGCACCATGCTCATGCTCATGGGGATGTTACTGAGCAATTGTTGGACAAATCAAAGACTCAAGTGGCGGAAAAAGAGAAAAGAAAGAGGAACATCAATGTCCAGGGAGCTTATCTTCATGTCCTTGGGGATTCCATCCAGAGTGTTGGTGTTATGATTGGAGGAGCTATCATATGGTACAATCCTAAATTGAAGATAGTGGATCTTATCTGTACGCTTGTCTTTTCGGTTATTGTCTTGGGAACAACCATCAACATGATTCGAAGCATTCTAGAAGTATTGATGGAGAGTACACCCAGAGAGATTGATGCCACACAACTCGAAAAGGGTTTGCTCGAAATGGAAGAAGTGGTGGCTGTTCATGAGCTCCACATTTGGGCAATCACTGTGGGAAAAGTGCTATTGGCTTGCCATGTCAACATCAGACCAGAAGCAGATGCAGATATGGTCCTCAACAAGGTAATTGATTACATCCGCAGGGAGTATAACATTAGTCATGTTACGATACAAATCGAGCGCTAAAACTAAAAGCAAAGCAAGATCTGATGAGGGATTTTGTATCAGCATTCTCATTAACAATAATATTAATAAAGTTTCTACCTTTTTCCACTTGCTTCGTTTCTTTTGCTTTATAGTTATATGTCATGATCGTTTGGTTGTGCACAAGTAAGCATTATTCCTCTTCAAAGAAGAAACTTTTTGTCCTTGTTTCGAAAAGGGTGAAAGGACGCAACTGCTTAGAACTGTTACGTCATCTTAACTTTTCTGAGATTAGGTCTGCCTTCATTTAAAATTCATTATCTTCCTAGGAGTCAGAGGGCTTGTAATTGTGTTAGAAGCAGAATCTGACTAGGGGTTTAATTGATATGTCACTAGTGGGTCATGTTTGTCCTGAGAGCAAGTAACCAGAGCTTTAAGTTACATCAACAAGTACACACAAAGATGAAACCTACAACCCCCCTAATTTGTTGATTAGGTCTCTAAAGGCGTTCTTCAATTAAGAACTCATATAAAAGTTGAACCTTTTTATTTTATTTTTGTTCACTTTGGTAGGCGGTTCTGGTTCTTATTACAGTAGTATGAACGAGATCTCCAGAATGCAGACAAATTTATTCGTGTTATCTGGGTAATTTGTGTTGGATCTTGTTTTGGCTGTGTTAGACTTACCATGTGAGATAAACAGAGGCCACAACTGAGAACATGGATAAGGTTTCTTCTTGTGCTGTGAACTTATTAAGATCGAATCTGTGTTCTTAAAGAGATAAACATTTCGGATTTGATCGGTGACGAATCTTAGTTCTTTGGAATCCTGTAAAT
Organism: Camelina sativa; assembly: GCF_000633955.1. Lineage (NCBI taxonomy): Eukaryota > Viridiplantae > Streptophyta > Magnoliopsida > Brassicales > Brassicaceae > Camelina > Camelina sativa. Next base: position 29,543,033 of record NC_025688.1, read on the forward strand.
ATGCAAAGAAGTAAGGGACAAAAAAGGGATTCTCACCTGAAGCCAAATTACAAATCAGATGAAAAACCCAAAGATATTTACAGGCAAACACTGGTTAGTACCCCTAAAGCCAAGGCATCGACACTTGCATGTTTAACAGATAAGAAGCCACAATTCACGGGTTAAGGAATTGATCATGACTGAGTGAACACAGAGACTTCAAAAGATTCAATTTTTTTTATCTATTGGGTTGTAACAAAAGTTAAAAAGCTTTTTTAATGTGAAAACACAAATCAATGGAAACTCTCTTCTGCTTCTTCATCTTCTTCATCTTCCGTGTGTTAACAGAAGTCCCCACAATTGTCTGTCTTCGCTGCCAGACAAAACTGCCACAGCCAATAATGTTTCTTTGAGGGACCTTTCTTCTGTCAGAGACTTTCCCTCTCTCCCTCTCTCCTCTTCTTGCTCTGCTCAGCCCTCTCACCAACTCATCTTCAGTCCTCAAAACAAACATCTGGCTTCATCTCTTTACCTCTTTGTTTTTTCTTTCCTTTCTCTTTCATATATCATTTTCAATTTCCCAATTTCTCTTCTACATCTTCATAGCAGTTTAAGACCCCTCTTCCATATAAAGCTAACAGCTTAAGCTTCAGAAGCTTTCATAACAAGAAGTGACTACATAAGTTTCTTGTTTTTACTTCATTAAACGCTTCACATTTATTTTCTTTCCCATCATTGTCCTAGAGGAGAGAAAAAAAAAAAAAAAAAAA
>NC_025688.1:29544462-29574530 GCF_000633955.1 Camelina sativa
GTGTATGTTTGTTATACCGAAAACACTAACAAATCTGCACTCAACTGTTTCCCTCTCTTTGAAACATTCCATTTTTCATTCTAATTTTGTTTCTCTACACTGACACACTAACCAACACCCACAGTAGAGAATTTACCCAAAAATTTAATATCTATTTTGAATCTCACTTCCTCTCTCACTCACTTTGGTTGGTATTTCCTTCCTCTGTTTTTTTTCTTCTTTTGTTGCAGTCTTTGGATCAAAAAGTGAATGTGAGAAGAAGCCTACAAGTTCAAGGATCTGTAGTGGATCATCAAAGCTTTGCCTTTGAGGAAGAACAATTGTCAACTCCGAGCTTGCTGCAAGATACAACAATTCCATTTCTACAAATGCTGCAACAAAGTGAAGAACCTTCTTCGTTTCTGTCCATCAAAGAACCAAACTTTCTAGCACTACTATCTCTCCAGACACTCGAAAAGCCTAATTGGGAAGTCGAAAACTACCTCCCACATGAAGTTCCAGAGTTTCACTCACCGATCCATTCTGAAACTAACAACCACTACTATCAGAATTCATATTTGGAAGGAGTCAGTGAAGCCATCTCAGGCCAAGAACTTCTGTTCAACCCACTTCAAAATACGAATCCAAGACGCAAACGGAAGAACAACAACATGGTAACATCGATGACCAGAGAAAAGAGAAAGAGAAGGAGAACAAAACCAACAAAAAACATAGAAGAGATGGAGAGTCAAAGGATGACACACATTGCAGTTGAACGAAACCGCAGACGCCAAATGAACGTTCATCTAAACTCACTCCGTTCCCTCATTCCATCTTCATACATCCAAAGGGTATAAAAACAAAACCCACAGATCAAAGTTTCAACCTTTATAACAATGTCCAACTCCTTAAAAAACCAAATTTTGTTGTTTTTGATAGGGAGACCAAGCGTCAATAGTAGGAGGAGCAATAGACTTTGTGAAGATCCTCGAGCAACACTTGCAAGCCCTTGAAGCCCAAAAGACAACTCAACAGAGTACTGATAGCAAAGATGAGATTCCAGAAGAAGATAACTACAGCAACAGTCTCAGGGACATATCGTCGAACACGTTGCGTGCGAGTAAAGAAGAAGAAGAAGAAGAAACAAGGGGACTCACAAAAATCGACGCCACAGTGATAGAGAGTCACGTAAATCTCAAAATCCAGTGCACTAGGAAACAAGGACAGCTTCTAAGATCAATCATTTTGCTAGAGAAACTCGGATTCACTGTTCTTCACCTCAACATCACATCTCCAACGAATACATCTGTCTCTTATTCCTTCAACCTCAAGGTACTTTAATCAAACTCACACAAAAGTACCCATTTTCCAAAATCGCCGACAATGTTGAAAAGTTTAAAACTTTTTTGTTTTGTTGGTTTTGTTAAAAAATTGTCGTCAGATGGACGATGACTGCAATTTGGGATCGGCCGATGAGATAAAGGCGGCGATTCGTCAGATATTCGACTGATTGATTTTAATTAACACTGAAACGTCCAAAAAGTAACGTTTTTTTTAGCGCAACTTCGTTTTCAAAAGAGTGGAAGAAAATTAAATTCGAAAATTTGGTCGTATGTAATTGGAATCTTCTCGGCATGGCACTTGACTTCGTTTTCAGGCTATTCACTCACTACATGAATTTGGGGTCCTACTTGGGGAATTGTGAGATGCATTTCAAGTTTGACCTCTCTGTCTCTTGTTGTAATCCATGATTATGATTTGTCTTTCTTTTTTGTTTTTGCTTTTGCCTCTCTCTCTCTCTCTCTTGGGGTTTGACTTTTGTTGGCTGGCTCTACTAAAAATATCTTAGATGGCATGGGTCTGAATGAGGCCCAAAGTTAAAAAGAAGCCCACATGCTTTTGTGTGCATATCTACAAACAAGGCTCATTCCCACAAGATGACTTTTTTTTTTTTTTATTAATTTAGAATTGAGTCCCTTATATTATAAAAAGAGCCAAAAAAACCCAAATTCTCATCTATCCAATGAAAACTCCAAGATCGTCTAAACGACCGCCACGTCAGCACTATCCTGATCGGGAAACCCAAAACGAGTGGTCGAATCGGCTTCGACTAGCCACACAGTGAAACAAACCATCTCCAACACTATCCCCAAAAACACTCTTCTTTAGATAATAACCTAATTGTGTATCTAATTTGTTTAGTTTCTGTGAGATTTGATTCTTCTTCTGAGGCCTCCTTTGTTGAGAAGCTCTCTCTCAAAAGCCATGGCTTCCTTTTCAGTCTCTTCTTCTTCGACCATCATCGATGCTAGAGCTCCTCCTTCTCGTCAACCCTCCTCCGCCTCCGCCTCTTCTCCGTCGTGTATTTCACTTCCCACGGTTCCTCCTCCTCCGATTCAGTCTCAGAACCGCGCCGCTAAAGCCACTGCTTACTGTTCGTTCATAAATCTGTAACCTTTATATTTTACTTTGATTTCCAAAAATTTCGAGTTTTTTTAGTTAAAAATGCAAACTTTTCCGAATTTTGAAGGTCGGAAGATTGTGAGGAACGTTGTGACGAGAGCTACTACTGAAGTTGGTGAAGCTCCTGCCACTACTACTACTACTACCGATGCGGATTCTACAGAGTTACCTGAAATCGTCAAGACTGCTCAACAAGCTGTAAAAACTCTTACTTTATCTTCAGTTCACTATAATGATTCTGCTTTCTGTGTACTGTCTCTGCTATGAACTGAATTTGATTGTTTGGATTGAAGTGGGAGAAAGTGGAGGACAAGTATGCTATTAGTTCTCTTGCCTTGGCTGGTGCCGTGGCTCTTTGGGGATCTACTGGAATGATTTCGGTGAGTAGAAGAAGATTCATTCCATCTTTGGAACCCTTAGTTTTAAGTTTCTTTTATAATTTGATTCCATAATTTGATTTTGTGAAACAGGCGATTGATAAGCTTCCATTGATTCCTGGTGTTTTCGAACTTGTAGGCATCGGTTACACAGGGGTGAGTTTCTTCTTCTTTCATCTTGTGTTTGTATAATTTGAATCGTTGCTAGGTTTTGGGTTCTATTAGAGAGAATTGTTTAGCTTTTGGTGAACTCCTTTTGAGGATTTAGATGATTCAGTCAGCATCACTTTGGGATTTAGGATTAGTCCTCTGATTTGAGAATTCGAACATATGCTTATTTAGTCTATTCATATTTAAATGATTCATCAGCATCACTTTGGGGTTTAGGATTAGTCCTCTAATTCGAGATGTGATCTAGTCTATATTCATATTTAGATGTAATATTACAATTGGATTGCTTTTTGCCTCTCATGAATGCTTTTGAATCTCAAGACTAGTTGTTAAGTTGCTTGTGTGATAGAACTTTAACATGTGGTGGTTTTTGGTTTTGGTTGCAGTGGTTCACTTACAAGAACTTGATCTTCAAACCAGACAGGTTAATCAATTCTCTAATAACCTGATATTATATATAATGCTTTAAGTCAGTCTGTCAGTGTTTGGTTTCATGGAGTATTGAGAAATGAGAATTAAGAAACTGAGATTCTCGAGGGAAATGGTTTGTTATGTGTTTCAGGGAAGCTCTGTTTCAGAAGGTCAAGAACACATACAAAGACATATTAGGGAGCAGCTAAATCAAAGGAGGAGGAAGAAGAAGAAGAGCCCTTTTTGAGGCCATTCATGAATTCGAATGAAGGATATCAAAAGAATCTAACAGAGATCCCACATCTTTCATTTGATCTTCCTTGTTGTAACTAAATAATTTTCGACCTCTCTCTCTATCTCTCTTTCTCTCTTTCTCTCTTTCATACGTATCTCTTTTCATTAGCTCAAAAATGTCATCCATTTATGTCAAGTGTTGTAAATTCCTCAAGACTATATATGAGATGTTGATTTCATTTTCCATGTTTCAAAACTTGATCTCCATCTTATATCCTCTCATGCATGGTCTGAACAAATTTCGTAAAATACATAATCACTTTCATGATGATCCCCATCAATGTTATGTATCTGTCAGTGTCTGTGTTTACATCTCCTACCTTAGGCTTAGCCGCTTAGCATAAAGAACAAAACCTTTTGTTGGACCAAAACATATTAAATATATTTATATGGGCCTTTATATTTCCGGTCCATTAGAGGAGTAAATAGCGCGTGTCGTGAACCTCACGGAGCGCGCGTTCCGATGTTCGAGAAGTTGTAGTCTGGATTCGCGGGTCCACTGATGGGGTTCTTCTAGTGTTACGAGACACGTGTCGGAAAACTGGTGGGATAGATGAACGATCTTATGTAGGTCCTACAGTATCAAGATATTATGACCGAATTGACAATTTTAACCTTTCAGGTAGCCCTTAAACTCGTGGTCTAGATGCGTAGAAGGTTGCGAACAAGTTGTGTTGGAGTTGGATAAGAGTGTAAATTGAATAAAAGCTTAAATCATCGAATCAGCCACTAATATGTCGACGTGTGGCAGTTTCTCTTGTAGCCTCGAAGTAAAATATAGTATTTATTTTGGAGGGGGGAACAAAAGAGTGGCTGAGATTTCTCTACTTCCGTAGGTTCTGGTCTCTCTCTTTTTTTTTTTCTTGATTGATCAAAAAAACACCAAATCACTACTTCTGCTTCTCGATTTCTTACTGTTTTCAAAATCAGATTTTTAAATGAGATCTTTATTGAATCCAAGCTGAGTTTGGTTTCTTCAATTGATTCATCTCTCTCTAAGGTACTTTATTTAATCTGAAGAATGTTTTTTTTTTGTGTGTATCATGTTCTTTCTGATTTCTTCAATTGATGAAAAAACCTTACTTGATTGTTTGTGTTTGTGTGTGGAGTTAGTTGAATTTCTAAAGAGAAGATCTGAAGTTGTGTGTATAGTTTGAGGAGGAGCTTTTAGTGAGAGTGATGGAGACAAATTCGTCTGGAGAAGATCTTGTTATTAAGGTAACTATATTGAAATTATTTGCGTTAGGTGTGGGAAAGAGATGGAAGAATTTATTAGTGAAGCTTTTGTGTGTGTGTGGATTATTAAATTAAAATCATAATAATTTAGACGAGGAAGCCATATAAGATAACAAAGCAACGTGAAAGGTGGACTGAGGAAGAACATAATAGATTCATTGAAGCTTTGAGGCTTTATGGTAGAGCATGGCAGAAGATTGAAGGTTGATTTTGATTTTGATTTTTTTTTACTTCCTTTATATTGCACAGGTTTTTCTTGTTTTGTTTCCTCAAAGTCAAGCTGATTTGCTTTTGTTTTTATTTGGACAGAACATGTAGCAACAAAAACTGCTGTTCAGATAAGAAGCCACGCTCAGAAATTCTTCACCAAGGTAAATTTTGAACTGCCTCTCTCTTCTCATCTTCATTGGTTTTATGGTTAAAAGACTTATTGAAGACAGGCAAGTTTTCTGCTTCTTTCGCTTTATTCACGAGGTATAGATTACGTATTAGAGTTACTAATGAGCAAATAAGTCGTTTAGAAATTTCTGTTTCAAAAGGTGAAACTAAATTTTAATATGTTTAGTGTTCCTTGTGATAAGCCATTGAGGGTAAACCATTTTCATATTCTGCGTCTTCCCTTAAAACTTGTTAGTGTCATTAGATGTTTGTTTTGAGGGTAACAAGAATACTCTCAACCTCTCTCAGGTAGAGAAAGAGGCCGAAGCTAAAGGTGTAGCTACGGGTCAAGCGCTAGACATAGCTATTCCTCCTCCACGGCCTAAACGAAAACCAAGCAATCCTTACCCTCGAAAGACGGGAAATGTAACTATCCCGATGTCAAAACCTGTTGTGAATCATGGAAAAGAGTCCCTTGGATCAGAAAAAGTGTTGCATCCTGAGGTGATTTTTTCATGGTCAATGACATCTTTTTCTAGTGTGTCATATATTGCTCCTCATGTATAATTGATACAGATGGTGTGTGCTCTGTTTTTAGATGGCCAATGAAGATCGACAACAATCAAAACCTAATGAGAATCTGCAGGAAGACAACTGTTCAGATTGTTTCACTCATCAGTCCCTTTCTGCTGCATCCTCCATGAATAAAAGTTGTATAGAGACATCAAACACAAGCGTTTTTCGGGAGTTCTTGCCTTCACGGGAAGAGGTAAAACCTTTCATGTTAATTAAATTTGATGTTTAAGAAGATTAGTACTTTTCTTGAAACCTTAATGTGGGGGAAGAACAGGTGAGTCAGAGTAAAGGGATAAGAAAGGACTCAAATTCAGAGAACCACTGTGATTTGAATGCAAAATCTTTGGAAAACGATGTGGTAAATAATGAGCAAGAGCCTCAGACTTATCCAAGGTGTATCCCTGTGCTAGTGCCAATGGGGAGCTCAATAACAAGTTCTCTTTCACATCCTTCTTCAGAGCCAGTTGAGAATAAGGCCCCCATCCAGTTGCAGGCGACTATCAATGGTTTCCTAACCATATTATGTCAACCCTTTTACATACACCGGCTCTTTATACTGCTGCAACTTTCGCCTCATTATTTTGGCCTCCTGATTCTGGTGGTAGCCCACCTGTTCAAGGGAACTCACCTCCGAATCTGGCTGCCATGGCTGCAGCCACTGTTGCAGCTGCTAGTGCTTGGTGGGCTGCTAATGGATTGCTACCTGTATGTGCTCCTTTTAGTTCTAGTTATCCTCCAACTACGTTTGGACCATCTGGTGATGTAGAGTACACAAAAACAAGCACTTTACAACATGATTCTGCACAGAGCCGAGAGAGGATAGATCAAGAACACTCTGAGGCATCGAAGGCTAGATCTTCATTGGACTCAGGGGAGATTGAAAATAAGAGTAAACCAGAATGTCATAAGCAGCCTTCTGCAACAGTTGAGACTGAGGGTTCAGATGAAGCAGGAGATAGAAAACAAGTTGACCGGTCTTCGTGTGGTTCAAACACTCCCTCGAGTAGTGATGATGTCGAAGCGGATGCATCAGAGAGGCAAGAGAATGACACCAATGGAGAGGTGAAAGAAATGAATGAAGACACTAATAATCCTCAAACTTCAGAGTCCAATGCACGCCGTAGTAGAACTAGCTCCAACTCTGTGTCTGACGAGGTACTTGGACTACAGATTAACTTCCTTCATTCAAATCCTTTTCTCATACTAGTTTTGTTGAAACCAAAATATTTGTACATTCAGGGTCGAATTGCCTTTCAAGCTCTCTTCTCCAGAGAGGTGTTACCGCAAAGTTTTACATATCGAGAAGAACACAGAGAGGAGGAGGAACAACAACAAAATAGATATCCAATGGCACTTGATCTTAACTTCGCAGCTCAGTTAACTCCAGTTGATGATCAAGGGTTTCTCGGAATCGGACTGGGTGCTTCAAAGCTGATATGTAGAGGAAGAACAGGTTTCAAACCTTATAAAAGATGTTCCATGGAAGCCAAAGAAGGTAGAATCCACAACACCAATCCTATCATTCATGTAGAACAGAAAGACCCCAAACGGATTCGGTTGGACACTCAATCTTTGACATGAAACTCTATTTTTGTATGTTTGTACTTCATTTCAATATCACTGTTACGTTTTCTTTTATCTGTTATGCCTTTTGTATTTCTTTCCTTGTCCATAGTCTTCCTGTAACATTTGACTCTGTATTATCAACAAATCATAAACTGTCTAACCTTCCTGTAACATTTGACTCTGTATCATATATCAACAAATCATAAAGCTGTAGACACGAAAGCATAGGAACAAACAATAATTACGAAAAAAAAAAAGCATTTGTTTTCAATTGTTAATGCTGAAAACAAAAACAAAAAAATCATTTTGGTTAGGTTCACAAACCACCCCAAAAAGATAAGCAAGGAGAAGAAGCTATAATGGTTTCTGATATAAGCCCACATTCAACTAGTTACTGGACAGTTTCAACACTAATTTTTCTCTTCAGCACATGGTAAGCTCACATGCTCTTGAACCCCTGGTTGCATATTCTAATTCCTTAAACGCCTTTTTGCCCACCATGTATGGACCATAGCGGAGATTTGCGGTAACTAATCGACTTGCGTTCTTCAGAATATAAACAGCCACTTCTTTCTGTATTGGTTTTCCTTCATAGGCTCTCCACTCAAAGGTTTTGAGATGGTACAAACATTCAGGAGCACAACTCGGCTGAATCCAGCAACCATTTTCAATTTCCTTACCTTCCAACTCGGTCTGTGATCAAATGATGTAGGAATACAACAGTGCAAATTAGATTAGACCTCTAAACCGGAAACCAAATATCAAATAAGCCTCGATGTAGGAATTTTTCACTCTTAGGGTAATTAATTGAAAGTACCTCTCCATCATCTTCAAACTTAAGAATCTCTAGTCTAGGGGAATGTTGGAGCAAATTTACAAGCAAATCCCACCAGTTGTTACAAAATCCGCGGAAATCCAAACACACAAGCTGAGAGAAAATGGTACCAATATGATACTGGATAATGACAAATCAAAAGTCACAAACGGTTTGCAAAGTGTGTTAGAACCAAATCAAACGAGACAAGTGTGAATTTACCTTAGAACCAAAGTGTGATAGAGAAAGACGTTTGACAGAGGTAAGAGACTTCAAAACATTCACTTCGCTGTGAAAAGCCTTAAGACTTGCCTTGACAAGCTCGGGCATATCACCAATCAATTTAACTTCACCATAGTCAATTTCAATATCCAACTCTTTCAAAGAACGAGAATGTATCACAAACAGCCTGTAATATTCATAATATTTCCAAATGGTTAAACTCTGAAGGGAAGGCACATTAATGGTAAAAGTCTCTACATTGTCGTCCTCAAAACTCCCCACTTCCAAATTTTTAATAACAGGGGAACCAGATATAAGCCTGACGAAAGATTCCTCGTCTGGGTACTTGACAGCTACAAGGCGCAACGTTTTAAGGGATTGAAAACTAACCCGAGAAGGAACTTCCAAAAGAATGACATTTCGGAGCTTCAAGGTCTCGAGTGTTTCACATCTAAACAGCCTACTCGGAAATCTTACAACACAACTGTCAAGGTTAAACGCTATACTCAGATCACGCACGAAACGATCAACTGCAAATCTGACCCATAACTCAATCTGCGAGTCGCTGCACTCACAATCTCTTTCGAGATGAAAACTTTCAAGAACTGGTGACTTATTCAACAGCAACGTCCCAAAGATGAAATCTGACGACAAAATGTGCGTCCTATCTATAAAGTTAAGCCTAGGCAACATTGTCCAAAGATACAGCCATCTTTTAGACAACATGCTTGTAGTCACGGCATCCGTGATTGACGCAAAGGACAATATTTTGATGAGCAAATCATCAGTCAACTGACTCAAGCTGTCCTCCATATATATATATATATATATATATATATATATTAACAAAGAACTCCAATTACGAAACTGACTTTGTAAACGAAGAATCGAGAGTAACCCTAACTTTTAGAAGCGGAGAAATTCCAGTAGAATCGCTCACTTCTCACACTCTATCGCAAGCAATTTCTGATTCCAAAATTAATTAAAAATTAACAATACTGTATGTAGCGTACACCCTCCAATTCCAAACTTGTAAACGAAGAATCGATAGGAACCCTAACCTCCAATTCCAAACTTGTAAAGGAAGGAGAAGGCTCCTCGCATCTTTATATATAATCTCTCGAGCACTTTGCTTTGATGGGCCTAAGCCCAAAATTGTGATGTTTCATTTTGTCAACTTCTTAAAAGTCAACAAAATTCATAATTCCAATACATTACCAAAATGTTTGTAGTACCTCTTTACTTGCAACTTTAATTTTTTTTAACAAGGTTTCCCAACAACATACATACAAACACTTGATTAAAAAGATCGGCTAATGGGTGCTACTTATTAAACGGGAACTAAACCGGTTTCTCTAGCTCGGACTTCTCAATTTCTGGTATTAACCAGCCACATCGAACATCTTCAACAATAAAGTATTCCTGTCCCCATCATAGTCGTCAATACATCTTTTTCAAACAATTCGCCATCTCATCCCTTCCCTTTGTGCAAGCCTATCAAGATAATACTAATAAGTAGCCAATTACGATGAGAGAGACAAGTTGATCTCTCAACTGATGCAGACTTTGTTATTCTCTTGTCTTTTATTGAGTTTTACTTTCCTATGATTATTGCTTTCTCAAGTGACTAGAGAAACTCCAATCCAAAATACTCAGTCTATTAGCTAATTAAGCAATCCATTCATCATTCCAGTACAATTAAAATCTAACCATATACTAACATACTCTTTTAAGAATATTCGGATTCCATATAGTAAAAGCATCGTGCGTGTTACATACTCTCTTAAGAACCACTCTCCAGCTTCATCTTCTATTTCCAGACTAGACTACAACCGCCTCTTGAATCAATCAGTTTCCCCATCTTCCTCCGCTGCTAACTTTCCATAAACACAAAACCTCCTGTGAGTTGAGTTATACAACAACAACAACATGACCACATGAGGCAAAACTACACTTTTCATAAATAATGACCTGATAATGGTGTGTCAGTTTCTGTAGCAATGCATCACGTACACTGCTTTTTCCATCACGTCTGGCCTTGCGTACCGGTGGAGTTTCCATCTGTTGTCTTCCCTGGGAGAAGGAACAAGAACGCAATGCCTAACTCCAGAAATCACCCTGCTGCGTCCTTGAATCCAATTGAAGCCAGAAGCTACAGCAGGAATCTGATGCGATCCAATGAACATCCACCGGCAGAACTCTTCCCTTGCGGAAAACACAACCTCATAATTATTGCTATTTTAAAAACACAACCTCATAATTATAAGTAACATAAGGCAGCTATCGTGAAAAATAATTAATTTTTAAAATAAATTTAAACAGAAAATATATTGTGGTAGTTTAGTTTTTTAGTTTTGAGTTTTTAACGAGTAAAACAATCTTTTTTTTTTTAAACAATCTATATTCTCATTATATTTTTTTAAAAAAACAATCCAAAAGTTAGTTATAACGTTTGGTAACAAAGGTCAACTAATAATAATGAACTGGTACAACAAGTGTCTTTAAGCCGATTTAGTGTATGATAGTCACTGTTACCAAACGGTAGTCCTATCCTAGCATCGTAACGGAACGGGAGAGTCCCACCGTTCCCAAGTTTTATGCTGTGAAGAGAACGAAACCTTTAGATCTGACATATTCAGTAGTTTTTAATCTTTCATTCGCGACAAATCAAACAATACATGTATTATACGGATACGTAAGTCCGTAAGGGTAATAAAACTATATAGTAAAATATTTAATTAAAAAAATGATCAAAACAAGAGATTAGCGTTTTGGAGTAAAATTAGGAGAGCTCGAGGTCCAATGGTGCAAAGTGTTAGCTATTCAACGGACCATTAGTCTCCTATTCCCCAACTTCTATAATCTATCTCCGCCCTCCATTTTTCCATTATACCTCTTACGATCTCAACACGTGGCATATCTGTTTCGCGCTCTTTTACTCTTTATGTCCAAAATCCAATTTATATCTTTTAATAACCCAAAAATAGTTTAGGAAACCAAGTGATTTCTCTAAGTTTCTAACAAAAACAACTGTGCACACGCTTGTCGATATTCAATTTTTTTTTTGTCACAATTCCCAAAGAAATAAATAAAATTCATAATTCCCAAGTCCCACAAATGTAGCTTTTGATGCATTGATCTTAAATATTCTTTTTAAACATTTATACAAAACATCTTTTTTACTCATTGATTGTTCTTGCCCAAAACCTGAAATGCCTCCTCTGTTTCTTCCTTCTTCTTCTTCTTCTTCCTCTGCTCTGTTTTTACTTCTTCTCCTTCTCTTAACCCTCCAAACCCTAACCTCAATCTCTCTCTCTCAGCCGGACACTCTCCGTTCACCGGAAAAGTGCGGAAACTTCTCAGTCTCTTTCCCTTTCCACCTCTTATCCTCCTCCTCGTCCGTCGCTTTTCGACTCTCCTGCACAAACTCCTCCACTCTATATCTTCACATAAACCACCAAAGTTACCGGATCATCGAGTTCTTCACAGACGGTCTCCTCGTAGACTTCCCTTCATCTCCTTCTTGTCGCCAATTCAACGACTTACGATCTTTCCCTTTCTCCGCAAATCAGTTCTTCTCCATCTCTTTAGAAAACGTGATCGGTCTTTACGACTGCGAAGATTCTTCTCTCTGTAAAGCCGGCTGCGAAACCAACGATCTCTTTGGTTGTGACGGAAGAGAAGAAGACGAAACCTCCGGTGGAGATATCGGATGTTGCTACCCTCTGTCTGATCACAGCGCGTGGCGTGCAGGTGATGATTTCTCTGTTTTTAGTAAATACGGATGCAGAGGATTTTCTTCGTGGGTTGTTCCAAGAGGGACCAACAGAGGTATGCGAGGAGTTAAATTAGAGTGGGGGATTCCGAAAAACTCTTCCGAGGCTACTTGCGATCGTGAGGCTCGAACTATTAACGCTACGGCTATTGAAGGAAGTGTTCGATGTGTGTGCCGTGATGGCTTCGTGGGCGATGGCTTCGTCCATGGAACCGGTTGCTTAAAATGTAAGCTTTTTTCTTCTCCTTTTTCATGTTTACGTGTATGATACAGTACTTTTCAAGCAACCTTATTTCACTATTCTAAACAACAAATAAATGATTTGTTACTCTTTGAATAATAGTAATTCATTAGGTTTGGTTTGGTTCGGTTCGCTAAGTAACTCAGTTTGCCCTAGTTTGAATAGACGAGTGTTTCTTGAATCACAAGCAACTTACTTGATTTACTGTTATTGCAGCTTGTTACAAAGACGGAAAGGAATTATATGGAGACAAATGTGAGATCAAGAAACACAAGGGAGAGAAACTCACCGTTTTAGCAGGTAATTACGATACTCTCAAGTCTCATCTGAATAAATTCATAATTTCTTTGAACCAAAATTCTTGCTAACATCATTAGTCATATATATATGCAGGAGTTTTAGCTCCTCTGTTCATACTGGGCTCACTGTTAGCACTCTTCTGCCTCCTTAAACGTCCGGTAACAACTCATACAGATCAACAGTTCGATATCTCTACAGCAACTACAACTACTAGTGTTTCCTTCCGCAAAGGTTACAACAAGACTCGTCTCTTCACATACCGTGAGCTAGAAGAAGCCACTAAAGGGTTTCAAGATTCACATAAACTCACACAAGGCAAAACCGGAACTATCTACTCAGGCAATCTAACAAACGGCACACGAGTGATCGTCCACAAGGTTCTCTGCGAAAACCAGATTGAGTTCATGGAGATTTCGTCTCAGATAGATCATCTGTCCGCGGTTTTGCATAGAAACCTCGCGAGAATCATAGGGTTCTGTATGGATATTGGATATAACCCACTCGTTGTTTACGAGTATCCCGTAAACGGATTGCTTGGAGACCGGTTACATCTAGGGCTTGATTGGTGCAAGAGAGTTAACATTGTAGCTGAAGTAGCTGGTTTACTCGCTTTACTTCAATACGAGAACTATCCACCGATCCTACACAACAACATTGCCTCTGGTTACATCTTCTTAGACGAAGATTTCCAAGCTAAAGTCACAGGTTTTGGTTTACAAAGGAAACAGAGGATTGATACTAGTATGTACGATTTCGCTGTTTTGCTTCTAGAGATCGTGACTGGTTTAAAGCAGAGAGAAGAGACAGTGACTCAATCGTTACAGAGGATTAGAAGCGGTAAGCTTGAAGAGATCGTGGATCCTTCAATGTATTTTCATGAGCAGCCTGTGGCGTTTAGAGAACAGATTGGTTTAGTAGCTGATATCGCGACTCGGTGCGTTTTGTTTGGTGGTGATGGTAAATTTGGAATGGTTGATGCAGCTAGAGAGCTGTTGCAGATCGCTGGAAACAGCGGTTGCGATAAGAAAAGAGATGGAATTGAGGAAACGTTTTCGAATTCGAGTTTGCTTCAGATGATATCTATGTCTCCTGATTCTATCTATCTCCCTAAGACCTAAAAAAAACAGAGGAAATTAATTAAGGTTTTTTTTTTTTTTTTTTTCAAAGTATGTAAAATTTTAAAACGTTTTGCTTGAGAGTAAAGAAACGTTTGTGTTCTTTCAATTAAGAGATCGTGTTCTGCTAAAAAATAATCGTGACTAGGATTGGTACTCACGATTATAACAACGTGCAGGCAAAAGAGTAAGAAGAAAACACCAAAAACAAGTAGTACAATGTTTTGTTTTGTTTTTCCCATTTTTAAACAAATTATATAAATCTAGTTTTTAGAGAAAAAAAGAAAAAAAAAAATTGAAAGGTTGAGAAAGTATATCTCTGGTATCATTAAATTCGATTTTGACTAAATCTTGATGCTATTATTAAACTATGGTTTCTCCTGTATATATATACGTAGCTCTGTTTTTTGCAGAAACTTACATTTGTTTTTGTCCCTTCGAAGATCTAAAGGTAATCTCTGATTGTTTCCAAATGCTCTGTTTCGTCTTCACGATCATTAAGTATTGTTAAACTTATGCGATCGATGTGATCACAGATGAGTGAAGAAACGTATGAAGAGACTCAGGAATCAAGTCAATCTCCTCGTCCTGTTCCAAAACTGAACGAGAGGATTCTCTCAACTCTATCCAGGAGATCTGTAGCTGCACATCCATGGCACGACCTTGAGATCGGTCCTGATGCTCCATTGGTCTTCAATGTGGTATGTCTCTCACCTTACATAATTCGGATAAGAGTATCTTTCTCTCTATTGGTCTATTAACGTGAGAGCCTCTCTGGTCAGGTGGTTGAGATCACAAAAGGAAGCAAAGTGAAATATGAACTCGACAAAAAGACCGGTCTTATCAAGGTATGTGAAAACCTCAGAGCATGTGATCTTCATTTTTATTAACTGTTCTGATTGATGACATTGAATTCGATCTCAGGTTGACCGGATCTTGTACTCGTCAGTTGTCTATCCACACAACTACGGATTCATCCCCCGGACATTGTGTGAAGACAACGATCCCCTTGATGTTCTTGTCCTTATGCAGGTAAAGTGTGTGTGTTTATCACAACCAAACACAAATTTAATTTTCATCAAGCACCACATTGTATTTTGACCTAATTTAGCTTCTGATTCGTGTAGGAACCAGTGCTTCCAGGTTGTTTTCTCCGTGCTAGAGCCATTGGATTAATGCCCATGATTGATCAGGTTTCTCCTCTCAATTCCCTCACCCATTGCATTAATGTTTCTTATTTCTCACAAATACATTAGATAGAGATCATCTAAAAGGGAGGTTTAGAATCTGTCAAACTTGCAATCCAAGAAGTCTCAAAAAAAATCCAAAATCAGAGCTTGATCTAAAAGTTTTGATGTTGGTAATAACGGTGAGAATTTCCAGGGTGAGAAAGATGACAAGATCATCGCAGTGTGTGCTGATGATCCAGAGTACAAACATTTCACAGACATCAAACAACTCGCTCCTCATCGTCTCTCTGAAATCCGCCGTTTCTTCGAAGACTGTAAGATCGTCCTTCATTCTTTGATGATCACATCTCCAATTAAATCAAAAAAATTAGGACCAAACTAAGAAAAGAACCTTACAAATCGCGCTTGGTTATTATATATATAGACAAGAAGAACGAGAACAAGAAGGTGGCTGTGAACGATTTCTTGCCATCAGAGACTGCACATGAAGCAATCCAGTACTCCATGTAAGACTTTCACCGAACCATAAACCCTAATAAAGTCACAAACTTCGTTTGAAAAAATTGGAGTCAGTAAACGTATCTGCATTGTTTGTGAAAACTACAGGGATCTATACGCTGAGTATATTCTCCACACCTTGAGGAGATGAACAGCAACAACAAAAACAATGTTTTTGTTTACACGGAAGAGATGATTATTATTGGCAGCATCCGCATATACATATCTTAATTATTTTACATATTCATAATCGTATGATCGGCTTTTGCAGTTTTTTTTTTTTTTTTTTTTTTTTTTTTTTTTTTTTTTTTTTTTTTTTTTTTTTNAATTTTGTTCAATTGTATAATTTGAAACGGATATATATAATGCAGTTTTGCCTAATCTCTTTGACATTTTACATGTTGTTTTAACTCGTCCACTAAATGGCCTTAAGAAGCTACATTAGGCCCAGATACAATAAATAGGCCATACCACTAAAACTATCTCATATAAAAATGATTAGAATCTACATAAATAACAAGTGTAGACGACAAAACAAAAACCAATTGTATATGATGAACCGACACGTGCTAGAGTCGATGTATTTCTTATTATAAACCAAAAAAAAAAAAATCCTTGAGGAAAGATCTCTGTACACTAGATTAAAGTACAGTGAATAGATACAGGTTAAGCAAAATATTGTGATAGTGTGGATCCAAATAGAGAAAGCGACTAAACATGAGTAGCATATATTTAGACAGAGAATGGGCTTTTTGGATTTTATCATATCTATGTAACTTATTTATTTTGGGCCTCACTTTTTTTCCATTCTTCTTCTTTGTAAGGGACCACACTACTACTACTACTACTAATGAGTAAATGTGCTCTAATTTATACTCCCCTATTTAAAAAAAATTAACTGTAATCAACTAAATGATTCTGTAAGATATGGTTCGACATGTGTACGTATGAATAATTTATACATAATAAAATAAATATAGAAAATTGATGCAAATAGAGTTATGAAGATTTAAGAGTGTGAACAGTAAAATGAATGTGAATATATAAGAGCTGCAGGGGAAGCTGACTTTTCCTGCTAACACCGCAGGAGCAGAGCCCTTTATAGTTAGTTCCAGAGATGGATGGAGTCAATTTAATATTACATCATAATATTTTCTTCTTTTCATTTCTTTGTTTGGCAAATCACACATTATAATATTATCTTCGTAAGTGGAATAGTATAAAGTTACAATTTATAAGATATAAAAAGTCATGAAATATATAGAAGAATCCCAAGTTTTGCAAACAAAAACCTCCGATCCAAATCAAAATGGTGTCTTTGGCTTTCAGAGTTGAGACAACCTCAGAGCTGCGAGGGTTGAAATGAATAACTAAGATTCCTTTGTATCCACACTTCCATACAAACCGACCCCACCTCATATATTTTGCATTTATATTATATATTTTCAACTCCATCGATAATTTATTATTATTATCGGATTATCACTATTTGTTTCTTTCTTTTTTAGTTCTAATATAGGCTAAGTGTGACACCTTTTTCTACACTAAATAAAACAAAAAAAAAAGAGAGTAAACCACACTAACTTCGGACAAAAACCGAAAATGTGAAATTATGTTTGAAAATGCATGGTTTATTATTTTTGTCACTTTCTTGTGGGGAATAATAAATATGTATCACACAATATTAAATGATTAAGTTCAGTTTAAGTAAAGTTTAATTTTTACCAATTTCTTTTTTTCCGTAATGAAATATATGTTTTATATTATAAAGATAAAATTCTGATAATAATATTCATAACATGTGATATATTGAGTCCATATCTTTATATAGAATAGTACTTTTGAAAAATTGATATTTTTGGTTATACGAATCTAAAATTTTAAGAATTTGATAAAAGCAAATAATTCTCGACAACATATAGTATTAACTTTTCTTCCTCTTCTTCTTCTTAGTATTATTAATATATATTTTTTTAATTGCACATGAACTTTCAAAATGCATGCTTAAAGACTACAGTAATTATGTTTTGTTTAAAAAATTAGAGAGGGTTGGCTAGTGATAGAGGAGATGGAGAGAGTCCTAGACTCTGGGGCAAATTGACAACTGGAGCATGTTGTTGCCATTATCGCACCACCGATTCTCCATTTTCTTTTTAAATAATTTAAATTAAACAAAAAATTTATATAAAAAAAATGGACCGCCTTCTACCTCACCACTACCTCTTCGATGGCGACCGATCTTATATGTATTATTATCTCTTTTTACATACAAATAATGATCGATTTCTATTAAATTAACACGAGTGACTCTACGGAGATCGGGTCGGTCCAAAAAACCTACAACTAATTTTTGTTATATACTATTTTATAATAAATAAAAAAAAGAAAAACGAGAAAGAAACCCTAATTTTCTAAAGGCTACGTTTCTTGTCTTTCCCCCATACACACCTCGATGGATCGAGCAAAAGCCAGTCCTACCCTGTCCTGCCCCAACCAATTGATCTAACTATATATAAATATATATAACCAATATGCTTTAAATGTATAGATTAAAAATATATGTTAAGAGTTTTTTTTTGTGTGGTTAATTAATGTTTAGTTATAACTTATAACTAATAAGAATGATACTCCACCTACAGAGTTTGGCCTTGGCATTTGAAAGGAGGGAAAGATCCTCTCTAGTGGGATAAGAGGGTTACGTTGTAGGAGATGGACAAAAGAAAGGAGCGCGAGTGGGCATTTAAAATAAGTGCAAGTCTGTTTTTTCAGTATACTATAACAAAGTGGTCCTTACCCTAATTAACCCCATCTTTTCTTCTTTCATTATCATATGCCAAAATATCTCTATATATACACACCTACTCTCCATCATTCTCATAAGCTAATTTGGTACATTAATCTACTACCGTACCATAAAGTGGGTTTGCGAAATCATAGTTTAATCCCACAAAACAACGACTAACAAACTACTTCGATCGTTATTTGTGTGGGTCAATTCACACGTACGATAGTGTGACATAAATTAGGCTACAAAATTGTCAGGTAAGAACCGAGTCTTAAACCATTGGAAGGTTGATCATATGTTACAGTTGTGATATCATATGGGACTATTTTTATGAAAATTAATTGGTTGTACAATTTGACTGTAACTTTTTTTTTTTTTGTTAACAAAGTGTCGGACTTTAAAAGTAATGGGAACTACATATATATTATTGGCTTTGAAAATAAGAAACGAAAAAAAAAAACAAAAAAAAAAACTGATTGTGAGAGTTTTAAGAGTTACCACCAAATTTTAGGAAGATCAAAGTATATATCTAGTAATTTGGTGAAAATCTGATTGAAATCTTTAAATTATTTTAATATCTCTACGGTTCCCAAAAATAAATTACCAGCCAACCCATTGATCAAATAGTACCGACATAAATATTTACTGAAAAAAGGTTATCAATAATTAATAGTGACCGTTTCATAATATAAGATGTTCTAAAAGTTTTTGCTTGTTTCATAATAGAAGATATTTTCAATTTTCTAAAAACTTTTTAGACTAGTTTTATATTTTTTATTATTTATTTTATGCAGTTTTGTTTATGATTGGTTAAACTTTTTAAAAGTAAACATTTTTTATTATACTTATTTTGGCTAAAACATCTTATATTTCGAAACAAAAGGAATATTATTTTGTAGCCCTAAAAACCAGGATAAATTTAGTAACAGAACTAGTAAAATTATTAATCTGATACGTTATATGCATTAAACTAGCTACATTAAACTCTCATCTACTCGACTCAAACAACCACACGCTCCGTTAACCATTTTAGACGCATAGCAAATTTGCAAGTACAAATGCTGATCTTTTAAAGGATGATTGACGTACATTATCTATATATATTTCGATCGTAGATTCCTAAGCTAAGTTGCTGCATTTGATAGTAATTGAAGAGTGAGATGTATAGAAATAGAGAGGTCCCCGTGGCTAGTAGAGTAATATATAGGGCATAGCTTTGAAAAGGACGACGCCATGGTTTCCTCGTAATTTCTTTGATATTTAATTAGTATTATTCTTTCTCTCTCTATATAGTCTATAAAAGAACTTAAGGTGATAGAAAGATGATCATATGTAAATATTGAAAAGAAAAAAAATGAGTGGAGAACAAAAAGAATAGTGTTCATTTATCTAAGGATTTGACTCGTTCAAACGCTGTGGTTACGGTTGCGGAAGATTGCGGAAGCGGGCGATTGCGGTTTCAAGCGTTATTAAGCGTTTTGAATGAGTGGTTTAGCGGTTTAAAATTGGTGCGTTTGCGGGAGGTTTACGACTGGTTGACCAGCGGGTGCAATAGCGGTTGGAACATAATAAATGTGATATCTAATATATAAATGTTTAAAAACACCAAATTTTTTATTAAACTTGATTTATAATTAAAATTTATTAAAATAATAATTATTCGGAAAAAAAAATTCATATTGAAATACTTATTCCTTTATGCATTTGGCTTTTCACCAAAAATTTAATCAAGTAATTTGATAAATGACAAAACATATGCTTTAGATCGTAGATCTTTTCTCCTTTCTCTTAGATCGTGGGTCAGTAGTTGCATCGGTAGGAATGGTCAAGTGGGAGTTGAGAAGAGTCACTGGTGATTTGTTTTAATATTTTTCATAAATAATCTTATTTTCTTAAATTTACATCAAGTTTTCCGGATTATTGTTAATTGAAATATTATTTTCTTCTAATTGTTTATTTTATAATCTCTGCAATCGTATCCGTACTTCATTTTCTCTCATCCTTAATGAGTAAAATGGTTAGATAGAAAATATAACAAAAAAATTTCATTATCATTGATTACTTTAAAGTTTTTTTAGAAAAAAAAAAATTCCAACCGCAACCGCAAACGCTTGCGGGAAGCAGCTTTTAGAATTCAGTGGTTTGGAGCGGTTGGGAACGATTAGAAACGATTAGGAACGGTTTGTATGATTAGTTCCAATTGCTAGCAACCGCTACCATCCGCAAACACTGCGTTTGCGGGAGGTAGCCGGAGAACCAGTCAACACCTAAATAAAGATTTAATCGTATTGCCTTTAGTTGTGCTTGGCTATTTTTGTAAATTTTGGAAATAAGATTATCCGTAACATTTATTTTGCTGATATTATCAAACCTAATAACATTAATATCCAGTTCATTCAATCACATAGTATTTAATTAGCCGGGCGTCAATTTATAAGATGCGCGTGGGCGAAACAACCCATTATTTGAAAATTTACAAAGAAAAGAAGATAAGCAAGCCATGCAATGATTATGAATAACAGTCAATTATATCAAATGGAATTTGATACATTAGATCTATATATACTAATAGATTTTGATCAAATTGCAAAAGATTAAGATTCGTAGCAATAACGATGAAACATAAGAAAACAATGTATCGACTAGAGGCTTTTGTGTCCAACCAATTATGTACTGAGGATGAGAAATAGGACCACGTTTATCAATGTTCATTTACCTACAGCTGCTAGCTTTTTCATTTCAGGTTTTGAACTCTCTTTTAATCGAGTTCTCTGAGCCCAGCGTAATATATAAGCTCAGCCGTCAATGAAAATATGTGATAGAGACTGATGGTGTAAAAAAAAATGAATGTTTAAGTAGTAATCGGCTGATAACATCGATTAACATGAAAATACAACCACTGCCGTCCACTAGTACAGTTCTATTTTGATAAAAGTTGTAAGCTTTAATCATTAACCAGCCATTCATTACATTTAAACCAAAATTGGATAAAGGAACGTGAAGGGTGCTTAGTCTCTTTCAGGACCACGTACGTACACAATTTTTAGATTAACATTGACAATACGTGAAAACTATTAATTTATTAGTTGTTAAGGGTTTGCCAGGGGTCAAGTGTTACGTGTCATGTTCCAGAGCAACATGTGTAATGTTACTATACTAACATCGTTACATGAACAAAACCAACAAAAAAAATGGTACATGCTGTTAATTAGTACGATCCGCTAGCTGGAGCAAACAAATGTATCGATTTTCGTTTTATGTGAAAAAGTTATATATACTGTATATCTTGAGCCATAAACTCTAAGATTCTTCGGCCGGTCCAAGAACGAGACCATGTCTATTTTTCTTATTTTATTCAATTGATTAAAGAGGTTCCTAATTCCTATACATTTTTTTTCCTCTCTCATGATGGATTTTGTGACATTACGAGCATCTCATGATTTTGTAAATTCTGTGGATTTGTACGCATATGCCTATGTGTATACGTACATGACTGGTAATTCGTGAAATGATTTACAAGAAGAAGAAAAACTTCGGTTTCCAAAAAAAAAAAAAAATGATGCAATTCCACNCAAAAAAAAAAAAAAACATTGGTACATGCTGTTAGTACGATGCGCTGGAACAAACAAATGTATCGATTTTCGTTTTATTTGAAAAGTTATATATCTTGAGCCATAAACTCTAGGATTCTTTGGCCGGTCCAAGAACAAGACCATGTCTATTTTTCTTATTTTATTCAATTGATTAAAGAGGTTCCTAATTTCTATATATTTTTTTTCCTCTCTCATGATGGATTTTGTGACATTACGAGCATATCATGATTTTGTAAATTCTGTGGATTTGTAATTCGTGAAAAGAATTACCGACTAGGTATATATATGCGTACAAATCCACGAATTACTAGTCACGATAGTTATTTTGAGGACAGTTACATAAAAATGAGGCGTAAAGAGGATTTTCAGATGAAGGTGTATGAATATGATCAAAGAGATAATTAAGATTTAAGAGTAGATGAAAAGAGGGTGTACGTACGAGTGTGTCGGCTAACCTTGATAAAATCACAACCTGAGTTACTTTAACCTTATTTATATAAGTCGAAGAGTTGTAATTCATATACTATATAGTATTTATTTAGCGATTATGCATATATCTAGATCTAGATTGGCCTGGCCAGTTCCTTTAAAGAAAAAGTAATCAGCCAACCAAACATATTAAGATGGAGATTGATAGGTAATCTGATCATGATGTTATAGAAGATGTAATAAATAACCAAAATAATAATATACTATCAATCCACAGATTAAAATTGACTATTCGAATACTTTTTATATCTTATCAACCTATCATTTGAATTTCAACTGTATACTGATAAGTAGATCAATTTAGATATTCTTCAAAAGAAATTTTTTATTTGTTTATTAGGCAACAACAATATAAATCTGTTTAATTTTTACGTTTAACAATCATGTTCCATTCAATTCGAGATAGAAATAACAAAAAGTTATCGAGTTTAGATATGTGTTTATAATTTCATATTAAGATAAAAAAGAATTATAAGTAAAATTTAAGAGATATTAACTAATATATTTATCATCAACTAATTTTGAGTTAGAAACTCATGAATGTTTAAACTCACTTATTTTGAGGTTCTATATATAATGCAACGTAGCAACGATCGAGAGTACACAAAAATTGTAAGTGGAAAAAAAACACACAAAATAAAGTTGTCACTGGAATTACAAAAAAGGACAAGTAAGAGGGGTATAAATGTGTGATTAATATAAAAAGCATCTCTTAAAAGTGGGGAAAGTATATAACATGTAACACTCAAACAACACACTATATTTTACATATATGTGTATAATTGTATAAACCAAGAAATTTATCATGGAGAGAAGGGTAACCATAACAAAAATAAATCAAGAGTAAAGACCAAAGACAAACAATATGCCAATTTTGTCTTTGTGAACCAAAAATTGCAGCAAACCCATTAGAAGGAGATTATTGATAAAGTACTTATTAATCATTTGATTGTACATGTATTAGATTTAAGATTCTAATTTAAAACAAAAAACCAAAAAATTCTCCCTAAGCCCACGACATTATCATCTCTCTTCGCCTCATATCCCAACCATATACTACGTTGGACAAAATCTGATTTTTTTTTTTTTTTTTTTTTTTGATNTTTTTCCGATCTCAAGCATT
This sequence comes from Camelina sativa, assembly GCF_000633955.1. Lineage (NCBI taxonomy): Eukaryota > Viridiplantae > Streptophyta > Magnoliopsida > Brassicales > Brassicaceae > Camelina > Camelina sativa. The sequence goes on from NC_025688.1 coordinate 29,568,059, forward strand.
TCTAGTTAGCAAATGAATTGTATTTTTATATGGGGAATTATTTAAAGAAATACCATTATGTTATAAGGAGGAAAGAAAGAAAGAAAGAAGAAACTAGCTATGGCTAGGGGATGGTGGTAAAATTAAAGGACAATAAGGTCACATGAACTGAACCAGATTTATTCATGGGTCCCTCTAAATTGGTTCTCTTGCCCATATCTCCATCATTCTCATCATAACATTATAACATTGATGATTTTTTTCTTTTTCTCTTCTTCTAAAAATCTTGAGAGACTCTTTTTCATCTTCCCCTCAATTTCAAAGAGCTATAAGTACTGCTTGAAACAGTAAAAGATAGAGATAGAGATAGAGAAGAGGAGAGATATATAGGTGGTGCTGATGATCAGTGAAGTTAGGCTAAACCCACTTTCTATTTATGTATAATTAGGTCAATCACATCACCTATCTAACCATTTTCCCCCTCCAATTCTCCTCTCCTCTCCTTCCAAATTTTAGGGTTTTTGCTTCTCTCCTCCTTTCTCAATTCCAAAGTCACCCCTCAGGAAGCCATCGAAATCCATCCTTAATCAAACCCATTAATTCTTGGTCACATCTTCAAGAGAGATCTGAAAATTCTAAAGATGATGACGAATCTGTCTCTTTCAAGAGATGGAGATGAAGAAGAAGAAGACGAAGAAGAGAAGAAGCCTTTGCAAGAAGGAGGAGAAGGAGCCAGAGAAGTAGTAGAGAGAGAGCACATGTTTGACAAAGTGGTGACTCCAAGTGATGTTGGGAAGCTAAACAGACTTGTGATCCCAAAGCAACACGCAGAGAGATTCTTCCCATTAGATTCATCCTCAAACGAGAAAGGTTTGCTTTTAAACTTCGAAGATCTCACAGGCAAATCTTGGAGGTTCCGTTACTCTTACTGGAACAGTAGTCAAAGCTATGTCATGACCAAAGGTTGGAGCAGATTCGTTAAAGACAAAAAGCTTGACGCCGGAGATATTGTCTCTTTTCAAAGATGTGTCGGAGATTCAGGGAGAGACAGTCGTTTGTTCATTGACTGGAGGAGACGACCCAAAGTCCCTGACCATCATCCTCACTTCTCCGCCGGAGCTATGTTCCCTAGGTTTTACAGTTTCCCTTCTACAAGTTACAATCTCTATAACCATCAGCAGCAACGTCATCATCACCATCACGGTGGTGGTTACGATTATCATCAAATCCCGAGAGAGTTTGGATATGGTTATTTCGTCAGGTCAGTGGACCAGAGGGTCAGTAGTTCTGCGGCGGTGGTGGCTGATCCGTTAGTGATCGAATCTGTACCGGTGATGATGCACGGAAGAGCTAATCAAGGACTTGTTGGAACTGCCGGGAAGAGACTGAGGCTTTTCGGAGTTGATATGGAATGTGGCGAGAGTGGAATGACGACCAACAGCACGGAGGAGGAGTCATCATCTTCCGGTGGGAGTTTGCCACGTGGCAGCGGTGCTTCTTCATCTCCCTCTTTGTTCCAGCTGAGACTTGGAAGCAACAGTGAAGATGATCACTTCTCTAAGAAAGGAAAGTCTTCGTTGTCTTTTGATTTGGATCAATAATTAATGATGATTATATTAGTTGGTATATCTTGGAAAGTACACATAATTCTACATCTATATATATTTTTATATGACGTTATAATGCATTGATTTCATTATAAATTTATTGGAGATCAATTGATATATGTTCTAATAATATGCATGGTCTATAGTGAAAATTTATGGATTCGGATAGTACAAGTGTTCTTGAAAATGTTGATTGTGTGTATAAATAGATATACGAAGTAGTTCTAGCATTGGTAAGTCTTTTTTTTTTGTTTCTTCGTTTCTCTCAATTATAGATCAATGGATTATTATTTACATTTGGCAAAACCGATCATGGGGTAAGTAATAATAAGATTGTAAGTCTGTATAGAGTAGGAAACATTGGGTACAAATAAGTGAGATATTATAAGAAGAGACGACATGAACTAGGATTGGGATCAGTATAAACCCATGTCTCTCTTGTATGTCTCTGTGGTCAGAAAGTTTCAGAGTTTGATGGGCTGTCTTAGAAAAGTGAATTGTCTCTATATATATATATGTGTTGAATTTTGTATTTATATATATGTGTATCATTAATTATTGTCCCTGCAATTAATTTTGGTGATGGGTTTCTATGTTTGGTTACTAAATATGGCTGCTGCTGCTGCTTTTTTTCTGAAGNGGAGGAGGAGTCATCATCTTCCGGTGGGAGTTTGCCACGTGGCAGCGGTGCTTCTTCATCTCCCTCTTTGTTCCAGCTGAGACTTGGAAGCAACAGTGAAGATGATCACTTCTCTAAGAAAGGAAAGTCTTCGTTGTCTTTTGATTTGGATCAATAATTAATGATGATTATATTAGTTGGTATATCTTGGAAAGTACACATAATTCTACATCTATATATATTTTTATATGACGTTATAATGCATTGATTTCATTATAAATTTATTGGAGATCAATTGATATATGTTCTAATAATATGCATGGTCTATAGTGAAAATTTATGGATTCGGATAGTACAAGTGTTCTTGAAAATGTTGATTGTGTGTATAAATAGATATACGAAGTAGTTCTAGCATTGGTAAGTCTTTTTTTTTTGTTTCTTCGTTTCTCTCAATTATAGATCAATGGATTATTATTTACATTTGGCAAAACCGATCATGGGGTAAGTAATAATAAGATTGTAAGTCTGTATAGAGTAGGAAACATTGGGTACAAATAAGTGAGATATTATAAGAAGAGACGACATGAACTAGGATTGGGATCAGTATAAACCCATGTCTCTCTTGTATGTCTCTGTGGTCAGAAAGTTTCAGAGTTTGATGGGCTGTCTTAGAAAAGTGAATTGTCTCTATATATATATATGTGTTGAATTTTGTATTTATATATATGTGTATCATTAATTATTGTCCCTGCAATTAATTTTGGTGATGGGTTTCTATGTTTGGTTACTAAATATGGCTGCTGCTGCTGCTTTTTTTCTGAAGCTATTGCTGGATATTAGTTAGGCAGAGTTGCAGGAGATGGGCAGTGACAAAACAATAATTAAAAAAATCTTGTTTCTTTATATCATTGTGATGTCTACATTAGCAAAAAGAGAAGAGCTTCTTTCTTCTTCCCTTTCTTTTTTTTCTCATCTTGGGGCGATTGAAAAAGGTATCATCTGTTTTCATATATTTTCTGATGCATTTAGTTAATTTATGAGCATATTAACAAAAGCTAGAGGCTATACAATTAGGAAATTTAAAATATATAATTATTTTGTGGTCAGTTATGCTTTTTAATTTTGGATTCTCTTTTGGTCTCTTGGTCTGAACTCTGAAGTATTACACAACACATACAGTACATTGCAGAGACACATTTAATGTAAATATATACTGTTATGTTTATACACATACGTTAAATGTATAATGCTATGTAGATTTATACAAGCATCTAGTATTATATATCACATGTGTGTACCTTATAGCTTAGCTAGCATCTAAATATATGTAATTATGACCTATATGATGATTATGGTGTTGTCATAAAGTTATACACGCATACATTTAGGGTTTTATATAGTATAGCTAACTCAATTCATACTATAGGTTTGCAAACGATTTCTTTTGGTGATATATGTTTACATCAAATCTCTCGTGAATGAAAATTATCTGAAACAAGTTATCACAAACTCAAACCCTAGCTAGTTGGAGGCGAATTGGGATTTTGTCGCTCGTTGGCCTTAAAAACTCACAAAAAAAAACAAAATACAGTTTTTTAAAGTCGAGATATGCAAACGTCTCGGCGTTTCCAAAGACTAAAAGGAATGTGAAATTCAAGTTTTGCTTTCCATATTTCTTACCCAGTCCTACATTGTAAACTATTTATAATCATTGCCGAATATTATTAAATTTACAGAAGCGTGCCCAATTGACGACTCGCGTTTATAGATCAAACTATTGAGAAAAATCAAATGAATATAACAGAGAAGATTATGCTGAGTTGCTTTTTTTTTTTAATGCTAAACAAAATATTGAAATAGTAAATCATAAATAAATAATTAAAGAAAAAAAAACCCCTATCACTCTACAAACACTCCGGTCAATGCATGACTAGTGCTGTGGTATAGTAGGGCAACTAAACCCAATATTTATCTCATCCGCTGCAATAAGAAAAAAGCTCCAAATTAAGATCTGAGATTTGAGTTGATATAAAGTTGTATGGTTTATAGATGACCTGAGATTTACTTACTTGTGTTCTTGGACCAGAGAAGTTGAGTATCAATCAAAGAATGATTCTTATCATCGAGCCGTTTCCAAGTTTTGATTGTATCAACAGGTCCCCAATATCCATACTTACTCTTCTCAAGCTGAGCTTCGACCACTCTGACTCTCCTAGCCCAACCAACCTTTCCATACCCATGATACCTAAAACAGATAAAAGCGTGTGATATAAGTAAGGGTTTATAAGTGAGATATATAAAGCGTGCGACACAAGCTAGTTACCCGGCACCACCAGCGTAACAGAGGTTGATTCCATGGAGTTCGGCACAGAAGTCGTTGACGTGGTCGTGACCGCTGAAAACACCTTTTACTTCACCTCTTTCGACAAGTTTGGTAAAGAAACCAGAGTTGATAGGTGGAGCACATGTTTCTTCTTGTCTCACTCCAGTCATCTCCGTCGATTTGTTGAACAATGCAAACTCCGGCATCGGAATGTGGAGGTAAACCAACCCCGGCGCGGTACCGTTCTGTGGGAAAGGCCACCTCTTGTGTTCCATCTCGAGCCATTTAGAAGTGTGTTCATACCAGTTCTGCTGAGAGGTTTTGACCCAATCGTATTTGTAAATAAAGCCCTTGAGATCCGTGTAAGATCCACCGTCGAGCATATAAAGATTGAGAATGGATTTGAAGAAGAGAGGAGACCCAAAAGGACCCTCGATTTGTAGATTGTAATTACCGAAACCATCTATTTGGGATAGCCAAGCATCGGGAGGGTTTACTTGAGACAACGAGTTTGGGAGTTCGACTATATATTTCATCAATGATTCTCTAGTCATGTCAGATTCTTGGTCGTGATTCCCCAAAATGGCCACCCATGGAATCCCCGATTCGATCGCAGGAGCAAATGCCCTATCCATCGATTTTGCCACGTCGCTTGTCTCGCATAGTCCATATACATTATCTCCTGCGTTACAAAATAAAACAACATCATTATAAGTTCTTGAACCGAAAAATAAAATAGTGTTACATAATATAAATTTGTTTAGGTACCGGAGAAGACGATGAGATCGGGCTTCTCGGAGGCGATAGTTCGCTGTAAAAAGGCGGTGGAGTTGAGATCAGAGCAGTAAGGCATTTCTGCTGGTGCTACGTCGGAGCATGGCGTCTCTTTGCCAAAACCGTAGTGCAAATCTGAAATTTGCAGTATCTTGAACCGACCATCAGTGTTAAACCGGAGCTGCCTTGGACCGAAGGGGTAAGCAGAAACGTGACATGTGGAAAGACATAAGCAAATCAAAGAGACACTTAAAACAGAGGATAAAACAAATCTACTCCGAGTTCCCTCCATTGAATTAGGTTTGTGACTATGATGAAACTGGATATGAGAACGAGACTAATGTATTTGGCTTAGGTTGTACCCTGTTCTTATAGGGATTTAGATATGTTATTTCCCCATAGATACGATAGCGTCAACTGTATTTTATTCTAATGGTATATTCTACAAATTTTATCAGTATATCTAACCATTTACGCATATGCTTTTGGTTTGTTGTTGGCGAATATATTATTGAAAATACCATTTTTTTTTTATTTTTTTTTTGTGACTTTCTGAAACGAAATCAATTCATGAATATTCAGTTAAGATAAAGCAAAGCCCAAATAGACAGAAAAAAAAAACCATTTTAAATGCAAATTTACACAAGACCGAAGAAAACATACCAAGAAAATAAAATGAGAGCAAAAAAAAAAAAAACACATCAAACAATGCTCATAATACACAGCTAAAGGATCTCTATGGAAACAAACTAATCAAAAGCAACTTCAAGTGTTCTTGTCTTTAGTAGCAACATCATGAGATTTGAACCATGGAATCCACACAGAGGTTGTCTTCTGATATGCTCTATAAGCTTCAGCTCTGTATTGCTGTTTCACCATCCGACGCTCAACAAGGATTGTTACATAAACCAAACACAGAGTATTAACCAATGCACCTACCAAAGTCCATCCTTGACCAAGGTTCCAAGCAAATATAACTAATCCCCACCACCACAATTGCTCTCCCAAGTAATTAGGATGTCTAGAGTAACGCCACAAACCAGTGTCAAGATTAGGAATTTTAGGCTTCCCTTGCTCCTTGAGTTTTTGGTTTCCGGTTACAAACTCGTGAAGCTGTGTGTCTGCGTAGTATGCCATGACAATACCCGTCAAACAGATAGCCGAGGAAAC
>NC_025688.1:29574942-29584852 GCF_000633955.1 Camelina sativa
AAAAAAAAAGAAGCTTAATGAGAAACAAAAAAAAACATATAAGCTAAGCCTTTAACCAAAAAGAATCCACTTTTCTCTAAACCATCCTCATAAAGGCAGATAAGTTAGAAGACTTGCTCTTTGAGGCAATTCATCGAACAAGTGGTCGGCAATGTTACCTGCTGCGAAACGTAAACAGAGAAGAAGGAGAGCCACCACCAGTGTTTCCCGTACTGTTTCCGTAAGTCGTTGAACCTCCAGTCTTCTCTAGCACCCCATTCCCAATTTTCCCGCCGGAAATAGTTATGAGTCAACCTAATACTCCAAACCCATGTCAGGATAATGACAATCGTTGATCTCAACTTGTTGTACTGTCCCAATGGATGAGAAGCGAAGTAATGAACCAGCATTACAGGTATCACAGTCCAGTACACATCGATCATCTACAAAATTAACAGACGAATAAATATATTAAAAAAAAAATCTGACATTTGAGAAAAAGAGATTATCAAAATTTCAAAAATTTAACAAATGGGTAAACATTTTGGAGATTATGAGTGCGTACCCAGTGGCTAGATTGGAGTAAACCGATGATCCAGAAGAGCACATTGACGTTGAAGAAGAAGAGAAGGTTTGCTAGAAGAAGAGGATGATTCAAACACCATGAATGAATAGAAGAGAGCTCTGAATCGGAGGATGGAGAGTAATTATTATTACGGAGAAAGGTGAGGTAGAAGACGATAGAGGGAAGTGGAGCAAGGAATGCAACAACGGCGTTTCTAAGATTCCGATTCATTCTGTTTTTTTCTGTTGTCTGGAAGAAGAAGGAGAGGAGAGTGCAATTTATAAACTGAGAGCTTCTTTGGACTTTTGGGTTTGGTTCGCTGTGGCGTGTATGGGCCCTTGTAGGCCCACTTTGATCACAGCTATGATTAGCGTCTTCTGTTTATTTCTACTTTTGGTGAGAATTTAAAATATACTAATCAACTGTAGAAAAAAGGTTTAGCTTTTTTGTTAAACAGCCGAAAAAAGTCTCTAATGAAGAAAATAATTGGAGTATGATTTTGTATCGTAATGATGAGATGGTATGAGATTTCTTACTTTAAGCATATCATGAAATGAAAGTAATAGTGTAGTAAAATATACACACTTATGGATATATAAAAATCCAAAATTATAGCAGAAATAGGGACAAATAAATTATTAAAAAAAAAATGAGAGCATTGGGGAGAGAGAATTGAAATCATAGTGAATTTGTGATTAGTTTACTTTTGAAGTAAAACTGAAGATATCACTAAGAGATAATTAGCGTTGCTCGTGGTGACTCTAATTATTAGCCTAGCCGAAAGCATTGGATTCTAATTTAATCAGATTCTCCATGTATATAAAAATCAACACCTTTATATGCGGTCCAGATTTGAACTTTAATAGTATAATATAATAATTTATAGCCTACAACAGTAAACATCATATTAGTATACATAATTTGATTTATGCGTTCAACTGTGAAAACTTCAAACGACGTCGGTCGATGTTTGGATAGAAACGACGTCGCTCTTCCGTCCGCATCTCGGTTCGTTTTTTTATCAATTTGACCGGTTCAATGGTGCCGGTTAAGTATAAACCGGAAAGATACACTATCTTCTCAAAAGGGTCAAGAGAAGCGAGGGATGAATTAAGCGTATCGACCGTCGATCGAGATATCTAATCGGTGTCGCCGCCGTCTTAATTCGACATCGTTTGATTTCGAGAAGACGAAGCAGGAATAGAGATGTCTGGGAGGTTGCTGAAGAAGGTTCTCCAGGAACATGAAGAATCGAAACAACAGATTCATCACGAAGAAGAGGAAGAAGATGAAGAATCGGGAGCTCGTTCTTCGATTAATCCGTTCGATCTATTGAACGAGGATGATGAAGATCCTGAGGTTAGTCTATCCGATTTCACCTCCAATTAGGTTATTTGAAGATTGCAACTGTACATATGTCTCTGTATTGATAAGTTCGAATGCAATAGGTTTGATCTTTAGATGTTTGTTTCTGATTATGTCTGGAGCTATCGGTTTTGATGATCAGTGATTCATGTTTTGTTTGTTGGTAATACAAAGTGATGATTACAAAAGTGTTTCTGTAAACAGTTGGGGTGTTTGATTGCAGGAGTTAGAGATTGATGATGAGACTATAGTTGAGAAGAAGAACGAAGACGCTGATCACCTGTCTAAGAATAAGTCGAAGAAAAAGAAGAAGAAGAAGAAAAACAAAGAGACGGCTTCCAATGTGGCCAAGCCTGAAATCTCTTTGGATGAAACTTTAGAAGCGCTTGGTCTCAGTGCTAACTCTAAGCAAGATAAGGTTCAGGAGACCAAAGCAAACGCTGATTCTTCCAAAAAGGCTTCTTCTTCACGATTTTTTTTGGAAATAGATCCCAAGTACCTTAATCTTGAAAACGAGTTGAGGAGAGTGTATGGTTCAAAGGCTATGAGGTCCTTTGAGAGTGGCACTCAAGGTGGTGGTAGCTCTAGACTGGGACGAGGGGGAAGACGTGGAGTTCATCATATCACAAAGACGGTTCTCATATCTCCAAAGGAGAATTGGTCTCGCTGGGATCGATCTTTCTCCATGGAGTTTTTAGAGACTAAAGATGGTAACAACTACTTCAGGTAACTTTTTTTACAGTTTCTTTTTTGGTTGGATGTGTGTAACTTTGTACGTCTGATGGGAATATTTTTCTTTTTACGTGTAGATATACCCATTCAGCTTCATATGAGCAGGCTCAGAGGGCATTTCAAGCTGCACAGGCTATCCATGATTTGAATGGTGTTGCAAGTGTCCTTATACACCATCCTTACCATATCGAGTCGCTCATAACTATGGCGGACTACTTTAAGTTTGTTGGTGAGCATGATATGGCTGCAGATGCTATTGGCAAGTGCTTGTACGGATTGGAGCGAGCATGGCACCCTATGTTCACGCCGTTCCAGGGTAATTGCCGGTTGGATTTTAACCACGACACAAACAAGCTGTTCTTCAAGACGCTTTTCACTCACATGAGAAACATGGACAGGCGTGGCTGTCATAGGTCAGCGTTGGAGGTCTGCAAATTCTTGCTTTCATTGGACACGAGTGATCCAGTGGGCGCTTTGTTTTGTGTGGATTACTTTGCTTTGAGAGCAGAGGAGTATGCGTGGCTGGAGCAATTCTCTGAGGAGTACCGAAATGACAACTCATTGTGGCTCTTCCCAAATTTCTCATATTCTCTTGCAATAGCCCGGGTTTTTCTTGAGAAGATGGAGTCTTCGTCTTCCTCAGAAGCCACTCACATAGATACTTCGAAGTCGAGCTCGTTGGATCTCATGAAACAAGCTTTGAAGCTTCATCCGACAGTACTCAGGAAACTAGTGGACAAAGTACCTTTAAAAGATCAGGTATGGACAAAGATACTCAAGCATTCTTACTTCCGGTCAGGTGAATCAAAGATAATGTCCTTGGATCACCTTATCAACATATATGTCGAGAGGAACTACCTTATATGGAGGCTTCCAGATGTACAAAAATTGCTTCGGAGTGCTGCTGATCTAGTAATTGAGTCACTGGAACAAGACGGAACCGAAGCCGAGAGCTGGCTTTGTGTAAGGAAAGAAGCTTTCTCTGCTGAGAATAACCAGTAAGTGTTTTTTAAATCTCATTTTTAAATTTCCTTATGGCTAGAGCTGATCACATATGGTTTCCTCATGGCTAGAGCTGATCACTTATCCGTTCCAGGTACTCTCATTTATCAACCCATGATTTCTCTGATTCGATGCCGACTCTCCCACCAGACAATTTGCAGAACTTTGTGGCTAATCCAAGAATGGTGGGAGGAGATCAAATGGGTGAAGGGGGAGGTCAACAGCAAGCACCACCGCCTCCTCCACGTGATCTGGCAAATCGGCATGCATTGGCTGTGTTGATGGAGTCAATTCTTCCATGGGCTCACTATGGAGATGAAGGCGATGATGCTCACCACCAACCAGACAACAACGGCTAAATGGCTCTTTTAAGTGGAGAAAGAAGAAAAACTGCTACAAATACATTTTACAAAAATGTGGCCTTGCATTTGCTGTACAGTGCCATTTTGATGGTTTAGTTTTTATACTTGCTAGAGCTAGAGCTACTTGTGAGATTTGATATTTTCGGGTTAATCGGATTTAATCATTTTCAATTCTTGTTACTGATTAATTTTAATCATAGACAGCTTTCAATTGCTCAAAGGCTCGGTTTAGGTTGAGCCGGTTCAGTTTCAGGTCAAAAGTCAAAACACGGCCACGTATTAAAATGTCTATTTCGCGCGATGCGTTATTTTTATCTTTAAGCTTGAAATTTGGGAGTCCGTAATTTACTCACCATTCCTCGATTAGCTTTTGAGCTTCGAAGTAATCGCCTGATTTTTTTTTTTTCGTTCGCTCTTTGTTTTGTTTTTCTTGTGAGAAATTAAAAAAAACAAAAAAATTGGGAGAAAAAAAATCTGATTTTAGTAAAAGCTTCGGTCTTAAATCTTGGATAAGTTTATCCAACGGGTGGTGGTTGTTGGAAAATGGATCGAATAGCGTCAGCTACCTTCTCTTGCCCTCCGATTTCAATGTCTCGCGTCTGTAGAAATAGAATCAACCCTTTTGACGGCTTTAACATTATAAGTAAGAAGAAGAGATCTTCGTGTCGAGTAGCTGTAGCTTCTGGACAGACGACGGCTAGGGTTTGTTCACTTCTCTGCACGTTTTTGATCTTCTTTCTTTTGCTCGTCTGAAAACAAATTATTTGAGTATATGTTTCGATGATAATAACTCAGGTCGTCGACACTGAACTTGACTTAGAATACAAGAAACACGATCTACTTAGAGCTGTTCAAGACACTCAACGAGGACTCACCGCCACTTCTGATCAACGTTCTATCATCGAGGAGGCTCTTGTACAGTCATTGTGTTAATCGCTGTTGCTGTATTATGTTGAGTGAGGAGGTTAAGTCTTTTTTAATGATTCTGCGTTTGGTAGAAACTTTTCAGGTGACTGTGGAAGGGTATAATGGCGGTGAAGCCATTGATTTAGTGAAGTTAGATGGAACATGGAGGCTACAATATACATCTGCACCCGATATTGTTGTTCTCTTTGAAGCTGCTTCAAGATTTCCCTTCTTTCAGGTTATATTATTCACTTACTAATGAATAATAATGCAGAGAGAGGCTTTAGTTTTGTTCCGGTTTTAAATCCTTTGTGGGTTTTGATCAGGTGGGGCAGATCTACCAGAAGTTCGAGTGCAAAGATCAATCAGATGGTGGGATCATTCGGAATGTTGTTCAGTGGAGTCTTCCAAGCTTGTTGGAGGTTTTAGCTTCTCTACTTGTTTGTAGCCCTTTCTATATCACTTTTCCAGACAGTTTATCTAAATGAAAACTTGGCAGGACCAAGAAGGTGCAACACTTGTTGTTACTGCAAAATTCGACAAGGTCTCTAGTCGAAACATCTACCTTCAGTTTGAAGAGGTCAGTTGATAGTCTGCCTTTCTAAGCTTACAGTATGTGTTTAGCCAGAAACAATCCGAATTCAGTAACCCGGAATTTTTGCAGATTAGTGTTAGAAACATTAACATCAATGAGCAGCTTCAAGGTCTTATCGCACCCGCGATACTTCCACGCTCATTTCTAAGCCTACAGGTGAAAAACACTTTCTAGTACCAATGCATGGAAACCAAGACCTTTTAAAGAGGGAGACCAAGCTAATAACTCTTCACCGGTTTTCCAGATTTTGCAGTTTATCCGTACTTTCAAAGCTCAGATTCCAGTAACCGCAACCAGTCCAGGAAGGTAAACAATGAACTTTGGTTATTTTCAGAAACCCATGTACTAAGATATGACTATGGATGGATGCTAAAGGTGTTCCTCTATTGCAGGAGATCTGTAGGTGGATTGTATTACCTGTCGTATCTCGATAATAACATGCTCTTGGGTCGTTCTGTAGGAGGAGGAGGAGTATTTGTCTTTACAAAATCTCAACCCCTTGAGCTGTGAATAATAAGACAAATCTGTAATGCTTTTTAACTGTATATCATAAAGAGAAGAAAGAACCTTATACGTTAGTAGATTCTGTTTATGTACACCCTATTCGGGATTTACTGAAGATCTATACAGCAAAATTGTTTCTGGGCTTCTTAAGGAACTCGGAATATATTCAACCAAGCAGACTGTTCCACAGTTCTTTAAGAGAAATATAAGCCTGAGGACAAGGAACAGCCTGTAGCTTGGTGTTGCTATCGACCAATGTCTCTGTTACTAGACCAAGTCTCACCAACGTGCTTATAGCCTTTTCTACTCGCATCTCAACCTGTAAGTGGTTTAGTGAGTTAGCTACAAGTTGTAGTAATGTTGTTATATATAAGAGTTTGCAATTGTAGTAGTATTGTCATAAGAGTTTAAGTATATTCTACAGACCTTTATTTTGAAAGTGTCATACATGAATCTCTCGCATCTATCTCGAACTCCTTGGTAAGACATATTCTGCAGGCAAATTGTTGATTCATGAGCATCTGCGGAAAATCTTGAACTATCCGAGAATGAGGCATGGCATTAAGACAAAAAGTGGCTGGTTATGTCTAACCTGATTCTTTCCCGCTTGAAGAATAATTGCATAAGTCAGTATTGCCTCCTTGTACTGCAGATAGTGAGTAATTTGGAGATAAAAAACATAAGTCAGAAGTAAAACATTTTTCAATATGGAATCACTCAATTTCGAAAGGAATAAGAAGGGAGAAATGAAGGAGATCTTGCCTGTTGCTGCTCCGAGGCATCCAAAAGGAAATGGACGGAGCCAAAGCCACTGGCTAAGGTTTTCTCATAAAGCGTCTTGTTTACTAACAACTGAAGAAGTAGATCAAATGCAAAAAGAAATTCCAACATCAGAACACTAAAACCCAAAATAGTAAAGAGAGTATGAATTTGAGCGTCAACTCACTTGATATCTATCCCATGTCTGCTTGTAACCCAAAACCACACGTGTAGCATAAATTACCAGAGCAGTGACGGCAATCACATCAAGAAATAGTGCTGACCTGTGTAGCAAATGACTGATCTTGACTCTTTGTTTTTGTAAGTGGATAAAGGGAAGAGAATAAGAGACATACGGTGATGATGAGATATTCTCAAACTTGTAGTTTACAAAGTATGCCGTAAGTCCCAAAATACTGGCGATATCTAGACGTACCTAACAAAAGATATAAAGAACAACAATAAGATCAACAAGAATGAGTCATTACTGCAACCACACTTACTGTATCAACAAGAATGAGTCTGTACTGCAACCACACTTACTGTATCTATGACGCGAAAGTAAAGCTTCTTGTGAGGGAATATTACCTGCATACAACAGTGAAAGAAAAAAGAAAAAAGAAAAAACAGTGGTGAAAGCTACAGGGAAAAGTTCAATGGCATAAAAGAGACATGAGAAGACACTCATGATGTGGATGTAATATTCTTACAGGTAAATCTGGAATTGGAATTCTTTCAAATATCTCTAATTGTAATGATGATCGTGTTTCATCTTTACTCTTTTCATCTTTTTCACTCGCATCCTTCGTGTAAAGCAAAATTAGTTCTTCAAACGCAGGTTCCTATTCACCAAAGAGCAAAAATAAACAGTGATTCATTCATTGAGGAAATTTGACAGTGCTATTATTTGCATAAAAAACGAATACCTGCAGAGTTGACGGTGATAAAAGAATGGAAATCCAAGTTTTCATTCTTTTCCAGATATCATTTCCACAAGCTTTTTTTGAAGCAGGTTTCCATATATCATCCAGTGTCATCCTTGATAAGAATATCGGCCTGCGTGAAGAATACTCTACTGCTTAGCTCAAATTTCTGATCAGGTCTAAGATTTAGGGAAAAAATGATGCAAGGAATTTTTGTTTGATTTAATAGATCAACGACATAATCAAACAAGTGATACAAACACATCTAGGAACTTGCAGACTTGTTTATACTAAGCGAACAGATATGCAGGTCCATTCAGACAATCACATATATTGGCATAGAAATTCTTCACATTCATCAAATAGAGACCAAAACACAATTCAGTGGCAAAGATGACTGACAAAAAAAAGCCACGCACCTCAAAATAAGGTTCAGATGCATTACTATCATTAGCTAGCTGAGATGGTGTTTCATAAGCAGGAGAAATGAAACCAATCCATCCAAGCAACTTTCTGAAGAGCTTTGCTCGAGGACCAACAGGTGTCAGAAGCCCCTCATATCGATTGACCGCCCTTTGTGCTGCTAACCGTATCGGGAGGACTGAATCTGGACGGAACCCCTCTTTCAAGAAACTATCAGACGTTTGGTCGAAATATGATTCCTTAAAAACGGATAGCTCCTTGAGCCAAACTTTCATTCTCTCTGAAAACTCTTGAATTTCTTGAGTTTGAGAAGCCTCACTTAACGCCTGTTCATAAAATTGGAAGAACAAATGTTATTCAATTTTTTTTGATAATAATATAAACTGGACATATACAAGAATGCAATATAACATAGTATTTGCCTCAGTAAATAGGAGTCAGACCTTGTTTATCAATTTCCCAACTTTTCTCAGGGGCTTTGTAATAGTAGAGAAGATTACTTGTAGAACTTTAGACTGGATATAGTCTAGCTTCTCCACGAGTAACAAACCCTTCTCCTTCTCAGTTGCATATCCACGCCTGTAATGAAGATGGAAATTCATAAGCAGATTCTCCAGACAGTAAGATAACACATTCTAGAAACACCTCAAAAGATGTTACATTTACCTGAAGACAATAGCATTGGACTCTGACGCCTTCTTCCAATCAACGTATACAGGTAAAGTAAGAAGGTAATCCGTATTCAGAGCCGAAGTCAATGCCAAATCCCTTGCTGAAAGCTCTTCAAAGCCAGCATTGTCAAGAAGCTGAATGAAAGAACGCTGGAACTGGGTTGCAGCCATTACACTGCATTAGAATATTGTCAAGCTATATTCAGAAATTCAAAACACTCTCAAATCTTGTTTCAAATGAAAGTACAGAGGTAGCCAAGCGGATAATACCTTTCAGCAGAACGTTTCTTTGCATGTTTGCCGGCAGAGGAAATTAAAAAGTTCCAAATGTCAAACCCATCAGCCAAAGGGAATGATAAACCCTCATATCCATTAACACTCCTAGGTTCAGATCGTTTGGCATTCGAGTTAAGTTCATCCTCTGAGTCAATTTCTCCATCTGAAGTAAAGCTTTCGTCGTCACTGGATGAGTCACCATCAGTCTTTACCACCTCCTCCAGGGATTGAGTAGCGACGAAATCGGCTCTCATTTGCTCTAAAATCCTCTTATGCTCCGCGTGAAGGATAGAGTCTAAGCACCTAAAGAGTTCCCAAATTTCCTCTTAATAATAGAATCCAATAAGAAACAAACTTGGATGCAATATATATCCAAAGTTAAATTCAGAATCAGCAGCTTACGAGGAAAGGAGGAGGAAGATATCAGCGTCTCCTCCGTCTTGAGAATCGAGGAGCGTGTTTACAATACCATTAACGAGATCAGACTTGGAGACATTGATGTACTTCTCACGAGGAACATGGATACTCGAAATCCCCTCCTCTTCATCGTCTTCCGCCGGGGAAAACTCCTCCTCTTCCACCTTTCGAAGCTCAGTTAAGCTACCGAAAGCTCGTTCCGACTCTCCAGAGACTACATCAAGAGGCGCAAAGGTCGCCGCCGCTTCTCTAAGTCGGCAACGAACTAAACGACGACGTAGAGACGGCTTGGTTCGTGACGGAAGAGCGACGAAGCTAGTAGTGAGGTTTCGAAGAGATAACATATCGGATCTGAATCTTTAGTGAAACGAAAGATTCAGAACGCATTTGCTGAAGAAGACTCGTGACCATTGAAGAAGAAGAAGAAGAAG
>NC_025688.1:29585096-29588572 GCF_000633955.1 Camelina sativa
CTCCTTGAGATTGTTACTGGGAAGGAGAACAGAGCCTTTTCATACACGCTGTGCAGCACTAATCTTCTAAGCTATGTAAGAGTTTTATTTTATTTATTTATATATATTGTTTAATTATTAGTACTTCCCATATGTATAAAAAAAACTAACAAGCAATGGCCTGGTTCTCGTGAACAGATTTGGACCAACTGGAATGACGATAACTGGGAGGATACTGTTGATCAAACCATACGAGACTCATCATCATCATTTCAGAAACAACAAGTCCGAAGATGCCTAGAAGTTGGTCTCTTGTGTGTTCAGCAAGATGCAGAGGACAGACCAACTATGTCGTCGGTGTTATTGATGCTTGTTAATGATACAGCTGCCATCCCGAGCCCTAAACTTCCTGGTTTCTTCAGGGCTGAGGGTCACAATGAGGCTTCCATAACGTCTGGTTCTTTAATATCTACCGCCATAAGATACTCCTCCTCGACATCACGCCCCAGTTATTAGATCGTTTGTTAATCTGTACGTAATTTCTTCATGCT
The DNA here is from genome assembly GCF_000633955.1 of Camelina sativa. NCBI lineage: Eukaryota > Viridiplantae > Streptophyta > Magnoliopsida > Brassicales > Brassicaceae > Camelina > Camelina sativa. Next base: position 29,585,627 of record NC_025688.1, read on the forward strand.
TCTATATATGCTGCTATATATTGATATTGCTGTTCAAGATGATTGATATTTACAATTTCCAAGTAATAAAGAGACCTTGCATATGTGGTTACATTGAATGGTTATGCTTCTTAATTGATGTTCTTCTGATTAGAGAGAGAGAGAGATCATTTTCATATTTCTTAAACAATAAGAGAGATCAGGCATACCTCTCAAAAGGGTTTAAGCGTACCACCAAAACTAAAGAAGGAAAGCAATTGAACGCACCACTTGAGGACCTCAGATACTTATTGAATTATCTGAATTATGTCAATATGTATTGTCTTTATTTGATTTTATCACTAATGCCTATTTTTTCCTAATAAACTTATATCTTTAAAGATAAATTCATGTTGCTTGGATAAATGTAAACAGAACAGTTTTAATTTTGGAATCGGAAGTAGAGAAATTAGGCCTTTTTTTTTCTTTTTTTCTTTTTTTACTTCTGGAAATCGAAAGATTGTTTGACAAACAATTAAGAGAAACCCTAAAAATTTGTGTTTGGTTTAATTCATCTATTGAATTTTTGTTTCCTCTCTGGATAATATTGTCCAGAAGATCGCCAAATCCTTCCTTCAAGTGATACAACCATGACCGAGACATCATCATGGTACTTCCTTCTATCTCCTTGTGGAATATCCAACAGATCATGAAACTCCATCCCTGCCACAATTTGTTGTTGGTTTCATACATTAACAACCGGCTGCTTAGTTAAGCTTAACAACAAAACAAAACTTTTCTCATCCAAGTTAAAACTGTACCGTTCTTGGTGGCAGCGCGAGATAGAAGCTCTGCAATGAGGTATTGAGCAGGATCTCCTTCAGGAACGTTTTCGATGAACCAAGTCACGTGAGCAACAACCTCTTCGTTGCTGAAGTATTCATACAATCCATCCGATGATAACACCATGAAACGATCGCTTGAAGTCAGTCTGTGATGGACTGTACACGGTTCGCAGGTGATGTACGGGTCTGTTCCAATGTACTCTACCCGGAACATCTCAAGCAACGCTTCATTAAAATTCGGCTGCAACAACATAAAGTGAATTATTAGTCTAATTAATGTGTGTGGTTTTGAAAGTTTGTTTGTTTGCAGCTTTGTTTTCTACCTTTTTGAGAAACCCAGCACCGAAAGCTCGAGTGACTTTTAGTTGGCCTTTGACTCTATCTTTCAGTATGGACTGGTCATCTTCCGGATGTTCAGATTTGATCCGCGTAATTTCCTGAAACAGATTTCAAAAAACTTTTACTTTTTTGGCAAACCATAGCCAAAGTCTTGCACTTTCACTACTAACCAGATAAATTGTCAGAGATATATATATATATATACCTCTTCCACACTTGTGCTATGGTCACTTGAGAGTTGAACGGCTCTCATCTTTAACCGGTACGAAGTCACATCTCTGTTTTTGTTTGAGACACTGATCGGAGTTGTTTGATTGTGTATTGGAGATTCCTCTGATATTCTATCCAGTTCCATACGTACAAGTGATTCCCGGGACCTACTCTTATGTCCGATACCCTCATCATTCCCAAAACCGGGATTAGAGTGACGATCATGGAGCCTTTCTTGGGCTAAGATAGCCCGACTATCCCCAACGTTCATCACATAAACATCTTGATCCTTCATTAGCATTACAAGAACGCATGAACCCATTAGTGCAAGCTCTGGGTTTATGTCAAGAGACTTGTCTACCATTTCCATGTAAGCCTCTTCAGTATTCTCTAGTGCTCTAGCCATTGCTCTTAGCACAGCATCATGGTCTACAGTTCCTGACCAGCGTCTCCTAATCGGTCCCGACGACTCCACTATCTTCTCTTCAACGCAAGTCCCTTCTTCCCTGTGCCAATCATAATTCCAAGGAAACAGCTTTTTCCGCAAAGACTTCTGTTGTTTTTGATACATTCTTCTTATCTTTGAGCTTATCTGTGATTTTTTAGTCCCATGGCTTTGTCCCGAGGCTGGAATCCCATCAAGAACACCACTACGGTCGGTGGTACAAGGATCATTTCCAGCTCCTCCACCTGAAGTAGATGGATGTTCAACCTGATTGGTCATGTCGTTTAGAGCCACACTCCCGATTTCTTCTCCTTCCCACCGTTCCAATTGAAGTAGCTCATAAAGTCTAGTGCTTTTCTTGCCAGGACCTGCTAAATTTCCAGGTGGACCATCAGCAATCGGAGTGTCAGCATTTCCAAGGCTACTGTTATTATCAGTCATGACCTCCTCACTTCCTGCCACTACTGACTTTGAATGCGGCTCACTGATAGTTTCTGGATCACACAAGTACTCTTCTGTGGAAGGAGGTTCCTGGTCTGGCTGCAATTGATTATCTACAGATGGCTCTTCATAATCCCAAAGAAGACCTTCCAATTCCTTGTCGATAGCTTTATAAAGATGGCTCATTACGAAATCTGGAGCATCCGGTCCACTAAACCCATCATATATCCCAATAAAGAGCCGTCAAGCCGCCCCTGATGTCTCGGTGGTCAAGATCGGCTCCAGCCTCCGCCAGAAGCTTTAACATGCATGATTATGTGATGATTTCATATATTGTCCAGTTGTATATTTAAACATATTTAACATGCATGATTTCATTAGCTGATTGTGTATATGCCAGACATACAATAATGTCATTTATTGCTTAAGTTTGCACTTGAAAATTTTATTTTACAAGAAAAGATGTGTTTTCTTTCTTTAAGGAATATCAACTGGAGACCTATGTGCCATAAGAGATACAACCAGAGTACCGCTTGGAACTTGTAATAAACCTAACGGCGCTTTATTATGTCAGCGAGGTTGCTATAATGGAGGGATTCAATCTGATTTGTTTGGCACATGTCTAACTACGCCGAAAGGAAAAGTTTGCAAATGTCACAACTGCATACTTCCATAATCAAAAAGATTTTATATGTGCACATTTTATAT